>NW_022111324.1:76483321-76498951 GCF_000313985.2 Echinops telfairi
GTCTTTATCTAGACCTCTATAAATGCCCTTTTCCTCCCAGCTCTTTCCTCTATTTCCCTTGATTCTCCTCCTGTCCCACTATCATGCTTAGTCCCCACCAGGATTTCAGCACTTCCTCTTTGTTATTTTTCTAATTGTGGCAAAAATATACACAACAAAACCTTCTTCAATTAAACAACTTCTATATGTATAACTCAGTGCCATTGAATGTACTCTTAGTGTTGTACAACCATTATCGATATCCTTTCCCAAATTATTCCACCACCATTAACATACACTCAGTGCTCCCTAAACAACTCTTCCTCCACCCATGGTAACTATCGGTCAAGTTTGGCTTTGTTCTCTCTTTTTTTAGTAGTTTTCTTGAGATAGTATTCACATATCGTACACTTCCATGGTTAAATCATTTTTAAAAGGTTGCATATACATCACAATCACAATCAGTTCTGATGCTCCCTCCCCACCTCCCTAACTCATTGTTTGTTCCCCAAATTCCCTCATTCTCCTCCTCATTCACACCCCCTCCACATCCCCAATAAATTATTTTATTAGCTTTTGTCTAAATGCATCCACTCTGTGCTTCACAAACTGGGAAACCCAACAGAAACAATAAAAAACAAAAACAAAATAATAATTATTATAATATAAAGATTAAAATACTAATAAGAGTAATAAAGAAAATATCACCATTAATATTTTAAAAGCCAGAGATGAAATTTCTGTCATGAAATAAGCAAGAAATTCTTGAGCGTAGAGCAAATTCAGGTTTGGTCAAGACGGAGGTCAACTGACCAAGTATCATAGTAGACCATGGTTTGATCCACTATAGTCAAATTTACAACAATCTCTGCCTGATAGTAATGCTGTTCGAGTCCGTTGCTTGTGGCTAGAGGGGGTTGGCCAAAGGCTTAATCAGACTAGATTCTCTGCAGATGGATTTTGGACTCCCACTGACCTCTAGAGCCTTCTATAAATTGGATGTTCACTAATTTAAGCTCTGATATGTTCCCCTTCATCATAAGTGGATTTTATTATTGTCATCTTTGGATCACACAGACTTTTGTGCTTCATCCATCTGGACTTATCTGATGCCTAACTTAGATAGTTGCTTGTTTGAATACTAGTATTTAAGGCCCCAGACACTATTCCAATTGATAGCCTGGCACCATTTGCTTTCTTCACCACACTTCACTGTAGCATCCTTATCTTTAGTGATCATTTTATGAAAGCAAGTATCGAGCAAATCCATGTTATCAGAACTGACTGTTCTTGGGCTGGGGCTAGAGTGAAGTGGGAGCCCAGAATCGAGATGACTAATTGTATACCCAGCAGGATCACAGTTGCAATTAGCCCTTTAAACAATCACTCACCACTAAATCATGTAATCCTATCAGTATCTTCACCACATTCTGTTACCCAGACCCATCAGGAAAGGGCCTCTGGTGGGAGTTACAAAGAGAATGACTGCAAGAGCATATTAAATAATTCTCTGCACTGTCTGTGGACTGCCAGAAGAACCAACAAACTTGTGTTAGAAGAGCCAGAATGCTCTTTAGAAGCAAGGATGGAGAGCCTGTTTCTCACATCCTTTGTACAGGTCATTCAGAGGGACCAGTCCCTGGAGGAGGATTTATGCTTGGGGAAGTAGAGGGTTAGAGAAAAAGAGGAAAGCTTTCAATGAGATGGACTGATGCAGTAGCTACAATAATGGTCTCAAGCATAGCTAGGATTGTAAGGATTGTATGGGAGCAGGCGGTGTTTGGTTGGATTGTATATAGAGCCACTATATGACTTGGATCATGAGAACTTTGGTCCTCAAAGTGATGTGCTTTACTTTTTAATGCTTTAAAGAGGTCTTGCACTCCAGATTCGCCTAATGTAGTACATCGTTTGATTTCCCTGCATTTAAAAAGTCAAATGATCTCCTTGTCTTGCATTGTGCTCTCAGTACTGAACCCAGCAGGTTAGACTGTGGTAGGCTTACACCAACAACAGCTGGGCCTTCTCACTTCAGCATCTGACAGAGAGGCCCTGGCACCACGCGTCTGAGCAGAAAATAAGACTGATTCAGTGCTTGCCTTGATTCTTCAGAAGCTGCCATCTAGATGTGCTCCATCTCAGAGAAAAGTGCCATGCTCAGGAGGTCATGAGCAACTCTGATCAATGTTAACTCATTAGTTTATGTTCATTGGACCACAGCAATAGTATACAATCAGAAGGGCCCATTGGCATAAATGCCCTAGTGGGAAAATACTGGCATTGTTTGGCATTAACCTACCCCTACAAGGGGCAAAGTGAAACTGTATAATCCTTGTGTGGAATCCAAGCTCAAAGTCAAGGTCAGTATATTTAAAACAAGTGCCTAAGAGTGTTCATATCTCTCACATGCCTTCCAAAGGCTGTAGGCTGTTCTCTCTGCTCAGTTAATTCAAAAGGAGACTCATGGGCAAGAGGTAGGCATTAAACAAGAGAAATAAAAAGAAGACATTACTGAATGAATGGAAAGTTTTAAATGAACATTTCCTTTACCATAAGCCACATACACGTAGATTGCTTACATTTTGGCTCAAATCGATGTGTTAAAAAATGAGCTTTCACTTTTTGGGGAAAAAGGTATTTGTTTCCTCTGGACCCAATTACCAAGAAGCATTGGCTTTCATACAAACGGAAGTTTGCCCTCACCAGCCTTATGTAAGACTTTTTAATATTTGGCTGCTGAGTGGATGTAACCTTAGTAACAATTTTACCTGTTACTATGCACTGATTGCTAAAGTGTTGCTGAATAGTATCTTCACCACAGTTCTTGGAGCACAGGAGACCAATACAGAGAAATGTCATAGAAAAAGTAAGTCCAGTTTACTACCCATCATGCTAGTTCCAAGCAGGGCCGGGCCTAGACAGAATCTCCCTTCTTCTCCTGCGTCTTGGTCTGCAGTGTTTACTTGGCAGTTAACCAAAGAGAGCTTATTTTAGTTCCTCCCAAACTGTCCTCACCCACAGATCCTTCTGGGTCTCTGGCTCTAATCCAGGAGCTCAGTCAGAAAATTCTGAGACCTTTTTTTTATAGTTTCCCCCTTAACTGACTGGTGCTTAAAAAAATAGTCCGCGTGGTCACTAATGGCTTTATATAACGCATAGGAGATACTATATTAAGCTTAACTAATAAGAAGGGAGAAGAAAATAATCTGCTAAGACAGAAAACACACTCTATTTTATAGTCCTGGAAACTAATTGTCTAATTTACCATTGTCTAATTTACTAATTTACCATTCCACCAAAAAAAAACAAGGGTTTTCTTTAACGCTGATGTCTAGATGCAACCCAATTCGTCTGCCTTGTCACTTTGCTGCCTCGCTCCACCCAGGCCTCCTGCATCACCTCAAGGTAGTATGCCAGAATGCCTTTCACTCCAAACGAAGTTCATTGACAACTCTTTATTTTCACCCCTGCTGGGGAGCCCAGTACCCTCTAGGTGTGTGCCTTGAGAACCCTTTGAGGTAATTGGCCTCCTTCATATTCCTCAGGGTAGCAGGTCAGCTTCTGGAACAGTTATGTTAACAGGTATTGTCTTCGTCACTTCTTTTGAGATGCCTGTGTCTCTACTAAGCAGTATGGACAAGCAGGAGGAATATAATGATAATGCAGACTGTAGTTGTCTATGCTATCAGGATTCTCCTTTCTATAAGCAAGACCATTACTGAGTGAGGGACATAGAAGAAACAAAGCCTAAGCAGGGTAGATGGAGAGCATGTTGGACATCGTTTTACAATTAGATGAAGTCACGGAGGTGGTGAGATGAGCAAAGTATTATTTTGTGCAATAGATAGAAAAACACATACCCAGCTAAAGAAGAGCGCATGGCTGAAATGGCCTGAAAAGTCTCCCGAGGAAGCTCAGAGGAGAGTGGGGGCTACCTAGTGTGTGAAGTCACTACAGGAGAGTTCGGAAGAAAGTTTACACTTAATCTTTATCTTCCTCGGGATACGACTCAGTGGGCACAGCCAAACAGAGGTTCATGGTTTCACTCCCCCCCACAGTGCCTTGGCTTTCTTTCTCTTATTCATTCTCAAAACCCTACCACACTCATCCTTCAAGGCCCAGGTACTGTTCTACTTCCTTTCTGCAAAACCTTTTCCAATCACCTTCTCCAGTCACCCTCTCTTCATTATTCTGCTTCTTTTCTGCAAAACCTTCTCCAATCACCCTCTCTTCATTATTTTTACACTCATCTGAACTCTATAGCATGCCTTGTTTTTTTTTAACATTTTATTAGGGGCTCATACAACTGTTATCCCAATCCATACACACATCAATTGTGTAAAGCGCATTTGTACATCGTTTCTCAAAACATTTTCTCTCCATTTAAACCCCCGACATTAGGTCCTCATTTTTCCCCTCCCTCCCCGCTCCCCCCTCCCGCATGAGCCCTTGATAGTTTATAAATGGGTATTTTGTCATATCTTGCCCTGTCTGACGTCTCCCTTCACCCACTTTTCGGTTGTCTGTCCCCCAGGGAGGAGGTCACACACAGTTCCATGTAATCGGTTCCCTCTTTCCTACCCATTCTCCCTTTACCCTCCCTGTTTTGCCACTCACACCATTGGTCCTATAGGGCTCATCCGTCCTGGATTCCCTGTATTTTCAGTTCCTATCTGTACCAGTGTACCTCCTCTGGTCTAGCCAGTCTTGCAAGATAGAATTTGAGTCATGGTAGTGGGAGCGGGAATGAAACATTTAGGAAATAGAGGAAAGTTGTATTTCTCATCATTGTTACATCGCACCCTGACTGGCTCATCTCCTCCCCGAAACCCCTCTGCAAGGGGATCTCCAGTGAGCATGCCTTATTTTTAAGTACTCATTTGATTCCTCTTTTAATATTGAATTTCTGGTATGTGTTCTATACATAATTTTCTGTGTGTATAATTAATTGTATGCATATATTTCATCCACACATATGTTTAATGTCTATTATGTGCAATAATGAAGACCCAACAGACAATAATAATCATTATTTTCTCTCAATAGGAAAATCAGAAAAGGAACTATATCAATGCATAGGTTAAAAAACAGTGACTGTGAAGTTACCTCTGACTGCTGATGATGAGCACAGGGTTTTCAAAGGTAGATCACTGGGCCTTTCTTCTGAGGTGGGCTTATGGGTGGACTTGAAACGCCAACCTGTTGGTTAGCAGTCAAGCACTTTCATTCTCTGTATCACCTAGGGACTTCTTATAGTAGTATAACAATCTGAAAAAAATATGAAGATAAAATTCTGTGAGAAACACAAATTTCTACAAATAAATAGTCTAATTGCATCAAAAATCATTTTTGGAGAAAGGCAAACTTTATGCTGAAACCTGCATTATTCAGAGGAAGAGTTTCTCCACAGTAGGATAATAGGTGATTTTTACCAACCATTGATTTGCTGATCACTACAGGAAAACATCTGTTTCACATCTTCCCTTCCTGAGCGCAGCCAGCAGCATCGAGTCAAGAAAGTTCTGTATCAATGATACATTGCAGCTGGGAAATCCTCGAAAGCCAGCACCTTCAATTATCCACTGTCAGTTTGTTACTTTCGTTCAGCTGTAAAACTGCCTTTCAGTGCAGACAGCATGTCTTTATATTACATATTTTTAGCTCTGTTGGTGTTTATTAAGATGAAAGTTCCCACTGTAGCTACATTTATTTGTTCCCTTCTGGTTATGCTGTTAAGATTTTGATACATAGAGATTGAAATTCAATCAATAATGTCTTGGATTAGTTCCCGCAAAGAAGCTTTCAATTCTTCCTACCCAAAGGAGAACGGATATCATTGGGATCTTTATAGTCTGTTTCCAGATGCATAAGTTGGCTACTGAACCGTAGTATAGAATTCACATTTTTTTCTGAAAATGTATTAATATTTTCCAAATGTTGGTATTTGAATGAAATGTTAATACAAACATTCACGTGGGTTCATTAAGAATACATTTCTGCTTCAGGACCTTTGAAGCTATGGTTTCACGTTAGTGAAATGTTGGTAATCGGAGCCCATGCGGTGGCTCTGCAGAAGGAAGACGGAAGTCTCGAACACCCTGTGGGTCAGCTCTACTTTGTCACATGAGACCGATAGGAATCAAAATGCACCAAACAACACCTTATAACAGCACCTCTCGGTAGAGGACATATGGGCGATCATCAATATCAGTTGGTAACTCTGAATTTCCAGATACTCGACTGCTCAGTCATATGTATCTTAGTTTATCGCAGGTTCCAGAACTGTGTGCTTCACTTGGAAACCTCCTTGGGTTGAGCCTGTGCCCTTCATAAGTCCGAATTCATTTGTTCAGATATGCTGCTCCACATGTAGATAGATTCCCACCCCCGACCCCGTCCAGGAATGGATTCTGAGAATCAATAGTCATTTTAAAAGTGACAACTGGGTAACATGTTGCATGCAAATCCCCCTGATTAGATATGTGGAGAAAAAGAAATATTTCACGTTCTGCAGGTCAGCACACATGAACGGGTTCGGACAACAGCATGACGGTCTAGAAATGAGAAAACCCACTCTAATTTGGGTTGTATCATTAAGTAGTTATATCACCTTGGTTACTATTTAACCACTCTGAGCCACAGATTCTTAGTTTATAATAGAGGGATCTAAAGTAGAATTCCATAACACTTTAGAGCTCTTTTGACTAAAATTAAGCTATTTTTCTATAACCATCTCCCTTTATTTACTACCCTTGCTAATTCCTTGCTAATTTTCTTCCATAAAAGACAGTACAAAAGAAGTATTTAAAGAGATAAATCATTTTGAAAATTAACAAAAATATTGTACGTATTGTTTTCTGCCAGGCCTTTTGCCTTGACTGTAAAGAGATGGCACACTCTTTTAGGCTTTAATATGCTCAAGAAGAAATGAGTGTACATGGGGAACAAAATATTGTATGTTTGCTGCGTGTAAGACATGATTTTAACAGTGACCCAAAAAAGTGAAAAACTCTCCTCTTCTGGAGTGCATATTCTAGCAGAGGGACAAAACAATAGTGTCCTTCATGGTGGTGACACAGCCTAAGAGGATGGGTGCTGGTAGGTGCTGAAGAGTTCATGAAGATGAGGCGGGTAAGAGAGTCGTAGCCTGTGGTCATCTCATTAGGTGTAGAATTCCCCACGAATGGTGACTGGCATCAAGATGGAGAAGATCAGGATGTCTTACTCTTACTCTTGAATGAGGGAAAATTACCAGAAAGTCAGAAGATGACAATAAAAAATGGAAGGTCTGTGAATCACAAAGGAACTGATAGTATTAGATGAGGCACATTGAAAAAGGTCTGTGGTATCAAGGAGTCCCGGATGGTGCAAATGGGAAGCTGAAAGGTAGGATGTTTAAGATTAAACATGGATCTACACAACAAGATAGCTAAGAGTGACCTTGGAAGAAAGACCTAATCTACCTCTGCTAGCTCAACAACTGAAAACCCAGTGGAGGCACCATACGTTGGAATCTACACTCCTGTTCTTCTATTAGGGCAATTTTTTATATTTATATTTTTATAAATATTTTATATTGTTGGCAAAATGGCATTGGTGGAAGTTTCATTAACAGCGAATGAAGTGAATCTCCTAGTCACCCATTTGGAGAATCAACAGTTGTAAGTGGTGAATGTAGTCACTTTAATCAGGTCTTCAGATTTAAATATAGGACATTTTCTCCACTGTCATAGTTGCTAAATGGTGAATATATGTTCTTCCTTTGAGATTTGTTTTGAAAGTTTTATGATATTTCTTGAGAAAAGTGAAAATAATGATGATGGGCCCAAAATATCTCTAAGTTATACATAAGATCTAGATTTTAATTGTTTTCTGATAGGATATGCATTTATGATCCATTTTAAGCATTACAAATAGAAATGACCTGAATTTTAATGAATTAAAATATATGTAGAAAGTCAAACATTTACATATTTTCCTGTTTCTTTCCTCTTTTAATCATATTACCCTTCTGCTTAGACATGATAAATGGATCCATCCTGACGTCTACACTGCTCCTTGTCATTTTATTTTCCCTGAAATGCTCACTTAAAAAAAAAATCATTTTATTAGGGGCTCATACAACTCTTATCACAATCCATACACCCATCAATTGTGTAAAACACATTTGTACATTCATTGCCATCATCATTCTCAAAACATTTGCTCTCCAATTAAGTCCCCAGCATCAGCTCCTCATTTTTTTCTCCTCCCTCCCCACTCCTCCCTTCTTTATGAACCCTTGGTAATTTATAAATTATTATTTTGTCATATCTTACACTGTCTGAAATCTCCCTTTACCCACTTTTCTTTTATCCATCCCCTAGGGAGGGGGTTATTGACCTTAGACATTATTCCTTTCGGGGTATCCATGGTACGTCTCCCAATCTGATATGTTTTTAAGAACCTAAACAGGCCAAATTGCTGTAAATATATAGAACAGGTGCATGCAAACACATACATACAATGAGAGAATCGGTTTTGCTACATAAAAGCATTGTGACTTTGGCCCAGTTTCTTCACTGTTCTGCTTTATTAAAATAGAAAATGTATTTACACAAATTAGCAGAGTATTAAAACACATTGATGGAGGATGGAAGCTAACCCTGGCCTGGAGCATAGTAGAACCCAACAATGTTAATTCTGATATATATATATAGTGCATTTGTCATTTACAAGTGCACACACACACCTTAGTAAAAGGCTAGACTTTTCCTGATTTACAGGTTTGTACATAGATGGTCTTTCTATGCGCTTCTTTGTCTTTCTTCAAAATGCTACTTCTATGTGAGCCAGTCTGGAGATACTGAGCATCTAATCATCTGTGGTTTTATCCCTCAGAGCACCGTATCAGCTTCCTGATTGATTGTCCACTTTCTTTCAAATTCCATTTGAAAGCACTTTTATTCTTTCTTCCTTCTCATCCTTCTGATTTTAGCCCTTTGATTTTTAACTATTTGAAATCTGGAATAAAATACTGTTTGAATAAGTGCCCACCCACCACTGGCAAAGCAGTGTTTACTTAACAAGCATTACTTACTTTCAAATAAATCACTTAATTCCTCAACCAAGATGAAAAATTAATTTCCCTGTTGGTGTTTGCCCAGGAGTAAAGAGTCATCTAATTAAGTGTTCCTTTCATACTCAGATGCCTCCTCCCTGTTTCTCCAGGAAATGGAAAGATACGGGGGAACACTCAAATTTGTCATGATCCTGTGAGAGCTGTCCTCATAAGAATTGGCCAACTTCACATTAAATCTCAGACTCGCTATTCCCACTTTTGTCTATGTGGAAACAATGTATTATTACCAGAAGTCTCTCTATGGTGCTCAAATAACATTTATCTTCCCTTTAATTATAGACATCCATGAAATCTTGTATCTGAAAAATAAAGTGAACATCCACCATCCAGCTGCCAGTTTATTGTATTGTGGGAACTACTACTCTGATGCTACAGGTCATTATGCCAGGTCATTTTGAATACCAGAGTTATTCAGGGTTACTCAGAGGGACAGTTGTCACAGAGCTTTCAGATTAAAGAAGAAAGGCCTGCTACTCGGCATCCATCTATCAGTTCATCAGTTCATTGTATGGATCACAACAAAGCATTGTGCCATTCAGTGCGGGAGTGACCTCGGTTGACAAGTACTTAGCAATAGCTGCACAATGACCTCAAACATAGTAATGATCATGATAATGGTACAGAACTGGGCAATATTCTGTTCTGTTATACATAATAGTTTCATGAGTTGCAGCTCACTTGACAGCAAACAATAACAACAGCAACAAAAGGAAGATAACAACTTAGAACATGACTCGTGTGAAAATTAAACTATTAAAAGTGAAGTGACAAAGTGTTGTTTCAGAGGGGGGTTGGAATTCATCTTCCACTAACTTCTCCTCGGGGTCAGAAATAGGTGGCCTTGCTTGCTGATGACAATGAAAGTCTTCTGATGAAGTAATTCCGACGGGCTGAGCTCTGTAGTACAAAGGCCCTGAATTAGACATCAGGACATGTGTATTAGAAGAAAGAGAGGATGAGAGGGTTGAGGGGAAACCACAGCTCTTTGACCTTCTATGTATTTTCACTAAATCAGAAACTGCTTAATGAAAAGTAATTCAATTATTCCTGTTTCAGAACCTTTCTATTTATAATGCTAACCAAGGACGTGAATATACATTTTATCCCAAAGCAATTAGGATTAGGATTCAATGCCCATCAATATTGTGAACTATGTGACAACTGACTGGATTTCCAGAAGAACAAACAAATCAGTCTGGGAAGAAGTGTAGTTAAAGTACAGCCAAAGCATGGAGAGGATCATAGGGCTGGCCCCACTATGAGACATCATGTCCCTCACTGACCCTTTGCACTATGGGGGACAACACTGAAGACACAGTGCAGGAACTGCACTTAATCTGACCCCACCACAACGAGGCAAAACACTAAGGGCATGCAACAGAACAGCAGAGGGAACAGAGCAACGAAGTCCCCAGGGAATACCAAAAATAGACTTTGGGGCCAGGGCGTGACACCCCAACAGACTTGACCAGAAAACACTCCTAAAGGTCAATAAACAGACCTTGAACTATTTACAGGACTTTCTTTTTTTTTGTTATTGGTTTCTAGTTGTTGTTTTGTTTTCTTTTGTTGCTCTGGTTTGCTCTGTCTTGTTTTTTGTGTATATTATTATCTCTGCAGGTCTATCTAGATAAGATAGGCGGGATAAACAAGCTGGAGGAGAAAATAAAGGGACCCGGTTCCAGGGGACATGAGAGAACTGAAGGGGGGAGGGCAAGGAAGTAGGTGTTAATAAACCAAGGGACAGGGGAACAAGGGGAACAACAAGTGATCCAAAAATCAATGGTGAGGAGGTATGTAGGAGGCAAGGTAGGGCTTGATCAAGGGCAATGTAACCCAGAGGAATTACTAAAACACAAACGAAGGCTGAACATGATAGTGGGACAAGAGGAAAGTAAAAGTAAATAGAGGAAAGAGCTAGGAGGCAAAGGGCATGTATAGAGGTCTAAATACAGGCATGTGCATATGTAAATATATTTATAAATGAGAATGGGGAAATAGATATATATGCACATATTTATAGGTTTAGTCTTAAGGTTCAGATGGACATTGGGCCTCTACTTAAGCACTCCCTCAATGCAAGAACACTTTGTTCTATTAAACTGGCTTTCCATGATGCTCACCTGAAGACAAACGGGGTGGACAAGCAAATGTGGTGAAGAAAGCTGATGGTGCCTGGCTATCAAAAGATATAGCATGTGGGGTCTTAAAGGCTTGAAGATAAACAAGTGGCCATCTAGCTGAGAAGCAACAAAGCTCATATGGAATAAGCACACTGGCCTGTGTGATCACGAGGTGTTCATAGGATCAGGTATAAGACATCAATGAACAAAAAATCATATCATTGTGAATGAGGCGGGGTGCAGAGTGGAGGCTGAAAGCCCATCTGTAGACAACTGGACATCCCCTTACAGAAGGGTCGCAGGGAGGAGATGAGCCAGTCAGGGTACAGTATAGCACTGATGAAACATGCCAACTTTCTTCTAGTTCTTGATTGTTTCCTCCCCACCACTATCATAATCCCAATTCTACCTTAAAAATCCGGCTAGACCATAGGATGTACACTGGTACAGATAGGAACTGGAAACACAGGGAATCCAGGACAGATAAACACCCCAGGACCAATATTGAGAATAGCCATACCAGAAGGGGAAGGTGATGGTGGGGAGAAAGAGGGAACAGATCACAAGGATCTACATATAACCACCTACCTGGGGGATGGACAACAGAAAAGTGAGTGAAGGGAAACATCGGACAGTGTAAGATATGGCAAAATAGTGATAATTTATAACTTATCAAGGATTCGTGAGGGAGGGAGGGGAAAAATGAGGAGCTGATACCAAGGGCTCAAGTAGGAAGAAAATGTTTGGAGAATGATGATGGCAACATATGTACAAATGTGCTTGACACAATGGATGCATGTATAGATTGTGATAAGAGTTGTATGAGCTCCCAATAAAATGATTTAAAAATAAATAAATAAAATACTTCTTGGAAGGGAGGATTGTGAGATTCTGGGTCATATACTTTGGATATGTTACCAGGAGAGATTAATCTCTGGAAAAAGACATCATGTTTGGAGAAGTAGATGGTCAGCCAAAAAGACAAAGACCTTCAAAAAGATGGATGGACACAGTGACATGCAACATTGGGTTCCAACTTACAACAATTGTGAGGAAGGTACCAGGCCAGACGAGGTTTCGTGTTCTTGTACCTAGGGTCACAGTGAGGCAGAAACAATGTGAGGGCACGTCACAAATAGTTGGACTTCAGTTTTCCATCTGTAAAATTGTTACGGAGAACTAGATATCATTTTAACTTCTTCAATGAATCCGAATCTACTGCTCATTTACAACAAATTGAGATCAGCCCTCTCCTGACAATGTCACTACAGTGTGAGACTCAAAAAAGGTGTGAAATTATTTTACACATTACAAATTCTTAGTCAAATGAAAATTCTTGTTATTGCCCAAGGGAGCCCAATAAGAGTAAAGTGAATTGTCCGAGATAATGTCGTTAAGTTTTGTTCGTCACTGCCCCAAACAGAAAGCAATTCATGATAACTACACCTGCTGCCTCGGAGTTGTTTCTGGCTCAGAGTGACCCTGCGGGGCGGAGCAGAATCGTCCCACCGGCTTTTCAAGGCTGTCAATCTTTTCAGAGGCAGATTGTCACAGCCTGCTTCTGAGAAGCCGCTGGTGAGTTTGAACTGCCAAAACTTTGGGTTAGCAGCTGAGCTCATACAGGGCAGTTAAGATTGCTTAGCCACCACCGTTCCTCAACTCATAACAGAAGGAAAGAAAACAAAACTATTCTTACTGCATAAACACATAAACTGGAATTTGGACCCCAACAATCTGGCCTAGGATCTGAGAAGTTAATCATTTTGACATCCTGTGCTTTGTTTGCCTCCACGTTTGCAGTGGAGAGGAAGTTGGGTAATTCTATGAAATTAGTATCAGTTTAATAATGGAGGCAGAGATCACCACAATAAGTAAACCCCGAGGGGGCTATTCTATCAGAGAAATACTTCAGAAGAAGAGTGCTTTTGATGGGTTAAATGCTTTATTTATTCATTTGTGATTTTGACTTGAGTTAGTTTTTAAATTAAGTTTGTTTTTTTAAATATTTTAGGCAAAACATGTACATTTTGTTTTGTGACATTGAATGCATTACCCACAATGTAAGAGCACTCTTCCCACTTCCTCTCTGTGTTGCCATTTTACCTTCTTGTCCTCAGAGTTTTTCCCCTGGCACTGCCCTTTTGTTATTATTCACCTTACAGGTCAACCATTTCACTGAAAGCTGAGCCATGGGTTGGAGAGAGAGAGGGTAGGATAGGGCATGGGGGTTCATTACAGGATCAAAGCTTATTAAGGAGTCCTGGTAGTGTGGCAGTTATGTGTTGGACTACTAACCCCAAGGTAAGCAGTTCAAAACCACCAGATACTCCACTGGATAAAGGTGAGGTTTCCTAGTCCCCTAAACAGTTACAGTCTCCCAACCCAGAGGGCAGTTCTACAGGGTCACTATGAGGCAGAGTTGCCTCCATGGAAGTGAGTTTTAAGAGCCGTAGTATTGAGGGTCCATCAGTTTCTTTCAGACCAGCACACATGGTCTTTTTTATGACTTTGAGTTTTGTTTAGGTTGAATACTTTAGATACATTGGATAATTTGTTTTCACAACATGGTAGGGCAGTGTGTTCTTCTTTTTCCCCTAGAAAAGGGAAAATGTATGAAACTTCGATTATTTCCCCAAATATATGGTTCTGTTCCTGAGTGGGCAGTGCATTTACTAGGGGGAAAACAATGCCAGGGTCTATGCCCCAGACAAAAGAGTCCAAGGTATCAGCACAGCTCAATAAAGAACAATTAAAGGAAGTTCCATTTCATCTGATTTCTGAGCTCATACTGAACTTGCTGAAAAGACTAATATGATCCTTATTCTCCTTCCACACTGCTTACACATATATTCTGTTCCTGTGCCTGTGGCATATGATCCTGAAAGTTGACCTCTCCCCTAGGAGGCAGCCAATTGTGGCTAAACCAGTCTAAACTAAACCTATTCTGGTCCCAGCCTTTCTTTTGAGAATAAAAATGTGTACCAACTTAACTTCCTGTTAGTCTCTTACATATACTTCCATAAAGTATTTATTTTGAAAACAAAACATCTTTTTCTTAAATTAATTGTTAAAGTAAAGCATTGTTGAACATTTGGAAAACAGAGAAAAGTACTAAGAGAACAAATGTAATCTCATCATCTGGAGTCAACCACTACAGATTTTTTTCATATGTGTATAATTGCAATTTTATATTTAAAACATGCATTTTGTTTATATAATATGCTTCACATACTTAATAAAATAATTGTGAATTTATTAATATACTCTTTTAAAATGAAAACTGCTGGAAGTCCATTCCTATGAAGGAAAGTGTTATTTGAAAAAATGATTTTTTAGGAACTTCTTCACCCTGTAATGGAGCCAATGATATAAAATTGACCTTTAACAGAAGGCAATAATAAAATCTAGATACGATATCAGCTATAGAGGCATATGAAGGCATTGGAGAACAAATAAGAGAGTCCAGATTTGAGGGGCCAGTATCCCAGAAAGAGAGAAGGTGAATTGCCGACCCATATTTCCCATGAGACATTTGTTCATCCCTATATAGGTCAAACAGGAAACAAGGAGGCAAACTTATTCAGCTCCAGCTCTTCAAGGGTCAAGATCAAAAATATGAAAAAAATTAAAAGAAAAGCAAAATTACAAGAAGCAAATCCAACAAGGCATATGTAATTTCTTAATTTGTGAGAAAACTAGCAGTGCTAATAAAAATATAATGAACTAAGTACATTTAGAGATAAGAAATTGGAGTTCTGGCTTCTCCATGGAGCTTCAGAGTCCTTGGTAACAAATTGCGGTAAGCCTTCAACGGAAACCAGGAACACCTACTATCTGAGAATAAAAGCAAAGAGTCCTGATGGTACAGTGGTGAAGTACTTGGCAGCTAAGTGAAAGATAGGTAGTTCAAACCCACCAACCACTCTGTGGTAGAAAGATGTGGCAGTCTGTCTCTATAAAGATTATATTTATAATCCCTATAGGACAGTTCTTGCAGAGCCCTGGTGTATAGTGGAGATGCATTGGGCTGTTAACTACAAGGTCAGTAGTTCAAAACCACCAGTTGCTCTTCAGGGAAACGATGAGGCGATGCACTCTCATAAAGAATTGCAGTCTCAGACACTACATCTTTTGATAGCCGGGCACCATCAGCTTTCTTCACCACATTTGCTTATTCACCCACTTTGTCTTCAGCGGTTGTGTCGGGAAGGTGAGCACCACAGAATGCCAATTTTAATAGAAGAAAGTATTCGTGCATTGAGGGAGTACTTGAGTGGAGGCCCAATGTCCCTCTGCTACCTTAATATTAGACCTATAAATATAGGCACATAGATCTATTTCCCCATCCTCATATATACAGTGAACCCTCGCCACTTCGCGCTTCGACTTCCGCGGCTTCACTCTATC
>NW_022111324.1:76503103-76556245 GCF_000313985.2 Echinops telfairi
CCCTTTCACAGGGGCCGCCTGATTCATAACAGTAGCAAAATTACAGTTATGAAATAGCAACAGAAATAATTTTATGGTTGGGGTTCACCACAACATGAGGAACTGTACTAAAGGGTCGTGGCATTAGGAAGGTTGAGAACCACTGTTCTAGGAGGTAGGATCAAGTGAATAGAAATAAATAAATCACATAGTAGAATTATGACATAAGGATTTTAAAATAATCTTGGCTAATCTATTCAACAAATTAGAGCAGATACAGTTTTCAACAAATAATTGGAAACTATAAAAAATAATTCAATGGAAATTCTGTAATAGAAAACTTTATGATTGAAATTAAGAACACAGTATATGGAGTTAAGAATGATTAAAGATAGTGAGAGGCATCTTGGTAGTGTAGTGGTTACACTTTGGGCTGTGATCCACATGGTTGGCAGTTCAAAACCACCGTCAGCTCCACGGGAGAAAGACTAGGCTTTCTACTCTTGTAAACAATGAGTCTCACTCACTTTCAGGGGGTCACGGAAAAGTCAGCATTGGCTCTATGGTAGCAAGGTTGATTTGGTTTTTTGCAAGAGAGAACTAGTCAACAGGAAGATGGGATGGTAGAAAATAAGAAACTTTGAAGCACACAGAGAAAAGTTAGGAAACACAGAGGACAGTGTAAAAGCAACAAGGAATGACATGAAAGGCATTAGCATGCATGTCATTGGAGTCCCGGAATGACAGTAAAGGAGAATGGGTGAAGCAATATTCCAAGAGGAAATGACCAACATGTTTTGTCTAAATGATGAAAGACATCAAATTACAGATGTCGCAAGTATTACAAACACCAATTCTCATACATATAAATAAAACAAATCAAAGAAAAAATATTAAATCAGCAGAGAAAAAAGGAGTCCAGAGGAAAATAGAATAACATCCTTAAGGACTAATTCATAGGTTTCCAAACATATTTGGCCTACTGCTCCCTTATCAGAGAAGAAAAAAAAATCAGTGCCAGCCAGACAGTTAAAACTGTACAGTAGTCTAAAATTCAAGATATAGTGTAGATAGCTGCTTTTGCAGCCCCCCTGAATCATTCCAGCACTCCCAGGGGATGGTACCACCCACTTAGGAAGCACCACACTAATGGAAAGACCAAGGGAGAGGCGGAAAACAATATGATGGATGGTGAGGGTCCGGAGAAGAGAAGAACAGAGGAGCCGCTGGCTAAGAAATGGCTTTGATGGTGGGTGGGGGCACCAATTGAAAGACCAAACCAAACCAAACTCACTGCCATGGGGTCAATGTTGACTCATCCTGACCCCCTGTGGAGACTGGAACTGTTTACCCAGTAAAAAGCCCAGTCTTTTCTCCTGGCAAAGCTCCTGGTGAGTTTCCAATTGCTGAGCATGATGATCACAGACCAACACTAACCACTGCCCAACTAGGGCTCCTAAATTTAAAGACACTGCCTCTTTAAATTTGTTATCCAAAAAATGTCCTGCATAAGTTAAAGTGAAACAAAGGTATTTTCAAACAAAAGATAATCTAAGATATTGTGTGTCCAGTAAAGCCATATTTAGATAAATACTACAAATAGATCATCAGATTGATGGAAAAATTGATCCCACTTTGAAGCACAGAAGTTCAGGGACAAATGAAGGTCACTGAGGTGCTAAAAAGTATAAATTAATATTGAGTATAAATTAATATTGAGTGAAGATAAGGAACGATAGCAATTTTCTGGGAGTCAAACACCTGTAGAATTACAATAGTTAAAAGAGAAAGAGGAGGATAAATAAAAGTATTATGAAGTTTTTGTATTTTCTAGAAAATGGGGAAAATGTAATGTTTAGCACTGGATGTGTATTTTGTGTTTGAGAGTAGCCATAAGAGAAAATGAAACATGTTTTTTAAAGTGATTAAATCAAATGGAGGCAGAAAGTAATAAGGAAAAAGGGAAAGTAAATCAGATAAATGAAACAGAAAGCAAACTGTAAGCTAGTAGATAAAAAACATGACTGAATTGGTAGTAATATAAAATAAGAATAGACTATGCACTCCAAGTAAAAAATTAGAAGTACCAGGAAAAAGAAAAGAAAACTCAACACGATTCACAAATCGCACACTTTAAATATAAAGGCACAGATAACTTCTAAGTAAAAGGATAGAAAAAGATGTACCTCACAAACACTGATAAAAATAAATTTTATGTAGGTATATAGCTTTGTTACTAGCATCTAACAAAGTAGACTTCAAGACAGTAAGCACTACTAGAAATAACAGGTAAATTTCATAATTATAAAATGTTTGCATCAATCGGACAACATGATACTTTTATATTTTTATGCATCTGAATACATTGTCTCAAATTATATAAACAAAACATCACTAAAAAGAAAACAAATTCAAAATCATAGTGAGAGACTTTGAAATATCACTCTCATTAACTGATAAAATAAAGAGACAAAATTCTGTAAGAATAGAGGGGTTTTGGTGTTCCAAGACGTGAATGCAACATACCGGCATGAAGCAGGGAACCAATGGAGAGGTCTGAGAGGCCAGCCCCAGTCCCAACTACATGGACAGCCCCCAATCCCTGCAGAAAAATTCACTTCAGAGGACAGCACTGAAGCTACAGCTCAGGTAGAGGGACATGTCTGATAAGAGCACACAGGAGTAAATGAAGGGGGAGGAAGAGAGAGTAGTACATCCTGGTCCAACAAGCCCTGAGGACCATATTCCTGCTTAGAGCAGCCAATGCACAGTTAGGACCATATGGCTGACCCCACTCCGAGTTATGATATCCCTCACTGACCCATAGAGCTACGGGGGACAACACTGAAGACACAGTGAGGAATTGTGCCCGATCTGACCCCACCACAACAAGGCAAAACACTAAGGGCGTGCAACAGAACAGCAGGGGGAACAGAGCAACGAAGTTCCCAGGGAATACAAAAATAGACTTTGGGCCCAGGGCATGGCACCCCAATAGACTTGACCAGAAAGCACTCCTAAAGGTCAACAAACAGACCTTGAACTATTTGCAGGTTTTTCTTTTTTTTTTTTTTGTCGTTGGTTTTTTTGTTGCTGCTGTGGTGGTTTTGGGTTTTTTTTGTTGCTTTGTTTTGCTCTGTTTTGTTTTTTGTGCATATTGTTATCTCTGCAGGTCTATCTAGATAAGATAGGCTTGATAAACAAGCTGGAGGAGAAAACAACGGGACTGATGGTACCAGAGAGGTGAGGGAGAGGGAGAGGTGGGGGAAAGGAAGTGGGTGTTAACAAGCCTCAGGGACAAGGGAACAACAAATGATCTAAAATTGACAGCAAGGAGGGTATAGGGGGCCTGGTAGGGCTTGATCAAGGGCAATGTAACCGAGACGAATTACTGAAACCCAAATGAAGGCTGAATATGATAGTGGAACAAGAGGAAAGTAAAAGGAAATAGAGGAAAGAGCTAGGAGGCAAAGGGCATTTATAGAGGTCTAAATACAGGCATATGCATATGTAAATATATTTATATATGATGATGTAGAAATAGATCTATATGCATATATTTATAGGTTTGGGTTCTCAAACTTGTTAAACAGGGGACCAGTTCACTGTCCCTCAGACCCATTGGAGGGCTGGACAATAGTTAAAAAAAAAAACTATGAACAAATTCCTATGCACACTGAATATATCTTATTTTGAAGTAAAAAACAAACAAACAAATGGGGCAAAAACACCAGGCGGGCCGGATAAATGTCCTCTGCAGGCTGCATGTGGCCCACAGGCCATAATTTGAGGACCCCTGGTGCATATATTTATAGGTTTAGTATTAAAACACATACACACACTATCATGATCCCAATTCTACCTTACAAGTCAGGCTAGACCAGAGGATATACACTGGTACAGATAAGAGTTGGAAACACAGGTAATCCAGGACAGAAAAACCCCTTAGGACCAATAATGAGAGTAGTAATTCCAGGAGTGTAAGGGAAAGGTGGGGCGAGAAAGGGGGAACCGATCACAGTGATCTACATATAGATCATTGTCCCTGGGGGATGGACAACAGACAAGTGGGTGAAGGGAGACATCGGACAGCGCAAGCCATGAAAAATAATAATTATCTATAAATTATCAAGGGTTCATGAGGAAGGGAGGGTGGGGGAGGGCCGGGAAAAAATGAAGAGCTGATACCAAGGGCTTGAGTACAAAGAAAATGTTTTGAGAATGATTGTGGCAACAAATGTACAAATATGCTTGACACAATGGCTGGATGGATGGATTGTGATGAGTTGTACAAGCCCCCCCCCCAAATTTTTTTTTTCTAAATAGAGGGTTTTAATAACATAATTTTTAAACAGCATAATGCACACACATAGGCACACACACAAAACACTGGCCCCAACAACTAAGCAAAGCGTTCAGTAGCTGCATGTGAAAGATTTACCATGTTGTTAGGTTTCAGCAAGTGGACTCCAATTCATAGCGATCCTACTATGAAACACTACCAGACCCTACACCAGTCCCACAATGATTACATTTGAGTCCAATGTGGCAGACACTGTGCCAATCCATTTTGTTGATGGTCTTAAAAATTTTTTTTTTTGCTGACCCTCTACTTTACGAAGCATGATGTTGTTTTATGAGCACATGTCTGTCCTGAAAACATGTCCAAAGTACATGAAGTCTCACCATCCTTGCCTCTCAGGAACATTCCATCTGTACTTTCAAGACAGATTTGTTTGTCATTCTAATAGTCCACTGTATTTTCAATTTCCTTCAGTAACACAATGATTCAAATGCACCAATATCATTTTGTTTTTCTTATTCATTGTCCAGCTTTCACATACATATGAGGTGATTGGAAGTGGCATGGCAAAAATAAGTCCTCAAAGTGGCAACCTAGCTCTTTGACATTTCTTTGTAATGAACACAAATATGAATCTCTTCCAGTTAGTTGGCTTTCTTACAAATTTCTTAGCATAGACAACTGAGTGCTTCTAGTGCTTCTTCAGCTTGTTGAAACTCTTCAGTTTTGGTATTCCATCAAATCCTGGAGGCTTGTTTTTCACTAATTCCTTTAATGCAGCTTGCACGTCTTTCCAAACCATTGACTCCTGATCATATGCTACCTCTTGGAATGGTACAGTAACTGTGTGTTCCTTTCATCTTTGTTCAATGCATCCTGCAGTGTTCAATATTTTGTCCATGAAATCCTTCAATATTGTAACTGGAGGCCTGAATTTTCTTTATTCAGTTCTTCAGCTTGATCTATGATGAGCATATTGTTACTTTTTGGCTTTCTAACTCCTGATCTTTGAATATTTCATTATAATATCCTTCTTTGTCTTCTCAGCCTGCTCTTTGAAAACTTCTGTTTGGCTCTTTTACTTTATCATTTCTTCCATTTGATTTAGCTACTCTCTATTCAAGAGTCTCTTCTAACATCTACTTTGGTCTTCTCTTTATTTCCTGCTTTTTTTTTTCCATTTCTTAGAACATGATTTCTTTTTAAAATCATTTTATTAGTGTTCATACAACTCTTATCACAATCCATACATCCATCCATTATGTAAAGCACATTTGTACATTCATTGCCCTCGTCACCCTCAAAACATTTGCTCAAAACATTTGCTCTACAATTAAGGCCCTGGCTGCTCATTTTTTTCCGCTCCCTCCCTCATGAACCCTTGATAATTTATAAATTATTATTATGTTGTCATATCTTACCCTCTCCAACACCCTCTCCCTTTGCCCACTTTTCTGTTGTCCATCCCCCAGGGAGGAGGTTAGATGTAGGTCCTCCTGCCTTTTTAATGACCTTTTGTTCTCTTCACTTAGGATGCTCTTTGTCATCCTCAATCCACCAGGTCTGTGGTCATTATTGTGTCATGCATCAAATTGTAATGACCTTTTGCTTTCTTTATGGATGATGTTCTTGATATTAACCCCAAACTCATCTGGTCGTCAGTCATTAGAAAACAATGCATCAAATCTGCTTCTGGGACGGTCTCTAAATTCAGGTGAAATACACTCACGGTGGTGTTTCGACTCTTGTGGATTTTCAGTTTTCTTCAGCTTCAAACTGAACCTGCATACAAACAATTGATTGACTCTACATTTGGCCACTGGTCTTTTCTTGGCAGATTATGTGGCACTTTTCCATCATCTCTTCCTACAGATATAATTAGTTTGATTCCTGTCTATTTACTCTGGTGATGTTCACAAATATATTTGTTGTTTATTTTGCTGAAAAGGGAGTATTTGAAATGAAGAACTTATTAGTCTTTCAAAATTCTATCATGCAATCTCCAGTTTCATTTATTTCACCACGCCCATATTTTACAACTACTCGCTCCCTCTTTGCTTCCAACTTTCTCATTCTAATCATCAATAACTATTAATGCATCTATCACTACCTTTAATGTCTTTCTTTCTTTTTATTTTTTACGACCTATAATTTCTATCACTACCATGTAAAGGTGAATAATAGTTATAATCACTGGACTTTCTTGTCTTGTGGACATATAGATATTATCTTTTCACAGACAGCATTTTACCTCAAGATTGATATTGAAATGCTCTTTTTTAACAATGCATGTGACACCATTCTTCTTGAATTGTCATTCCTGACATAGTAAATCAGATCATTTTTCAACCCAAAATAGCCAACACAGTCCATTTCAGCTCACTAATTATGTCTTCTATTTCATTTTGATGGCTTAAAATTTTCTAAGATTCACATGCACTCTGATGATTAATGTATATTTAGAGATATTCCTTCTCATTCTGAGTCAGACTCGCAGCAGTACATGAAGGTCCCAAAGGCTTTATTCCATACACGTTATCACGGTCCATTCGACTTTGAAGAGGAACCTCTTCCCAGCTTATTTTGAGTGCCTTCCAACATTAGGGACTCATTTTCTAGCACTGTATTTGACAAGTATACACTGCTAAGCATAAAGCTTTCTGTAGCTAATCCCTCAGAAACAGACAGTGTGTTGCTTCTTTATGGTTTGTTCCTGGTCTGGAATGCCACTGAAGCCTGTCCACCATAGGGGACCATGCTGGTACGTGAAATATTAGTGGCATAGCATAATAGCTATATGCAAGCCACCACAGTATGACAATCTGACTGAAGAATAGTGTGTCACCTTTGCTAGAACACAGAAAATAGAAGAGAAACTGCTCAAATAATTTCAAGTATTACCATAATACTAAACTACACAAAGACATTGCAAGAGAAAAGTACTATACATCAGTCTTGTTATCAACATATGTGCAAAAGTCATTAATAAAATATTAACTAATTAAACTGAACAATATAAAAATAGATTGCATTATATTAAAAATCCCAGTTTATCTCAAGAATTCAAGGCCTGTTCAGCACTTTAAAAAAATCAATACATTGTAATTTACCATATCTATAGAACTGAAAAAGAAAAAACAATCATCTCAATAAATGTAAAAATAAATTAGATACAATTTAGAATCAATATATTATTAAATCCTAGAACAAACTAGAAATCAAAGGAAAACTGTTCACCTTATTACATAGTGAAATTTAAACACCTTTCTCTAATATCAGGAATAAAATCAGTTTCTCTGATATCATCAATTCAATAGTATACAGAAGTAATAATACAAGAAATATGTTTATGTAGCCTGGAAAAGAAGAAATATAAATCTTTGTTAGTAGATGTCAGTGTGATCTATGTTAAAAATTCCCAAAAATCTACTAAAAAAGTTTTGAAGCTAGGAAGCAAGTTTAGCAAAGTTACGGTATGCAAGACCAATCAATGATAAGTCGATCAACTTTATTTCCATGTAATTGGATTTTGAAAATTAAATTTAAATTTTTTATTTTTGAAATAAAAAATATGAAATATTTCAGTGTATATACAAAATAAGAGCTAGTTTTGCATGCTAACATTACAAAACATTGATTTAAGAAATTTTAAAAGACCAAAGTAAATGCAGGTCTATACTTTGCTCATGGATTAGAAGACTCATTATTATTAAGATATAAATTCTCCCATTTTAGACTGCAAATCCTACCCCTGTGACTCGGTAGGCATCATTTCTTCCTTTTGATATCACTATTTTACATCCAAGAGCAAATTCCAGAGTCTTTTTCTTTCCTATCTTTTAAATGACCTTTTGGTTTATGTATGATATACTTGACATCATTCTACAATTCTTCTGGTCTTCAGTCATTAGTGTTAAATATGTCAAATTTATTCCTGAAATGATCTCTAAATTCCAGCGGTAAATACTCCAGTGTGTTTTGGCTTTCATTAACTTGTTTTAATTTTCTTCAGTTTTAACTTGAACTTGCAATAGGAGTAATTGATTCCCTCCCCACCCCCCTGCAATTGGCTCCCGGCTTTGTTCTGACTTATGCTATTAAGCTTATCCATCATTTATTTCTACAAATGTAGGCAATAAGTAAGTTGTTCATCTTGAAAAATTCTATCTTGGAATCTCTAGCATCATTTTTATTACCAAGGCCTATTTCTCCAAAATGCATTTTTCTTTGCTTCCAAGTTTCACATTCCAGTCGCTAGTAATTATCAGTGAATCTTGATAGAATGCTTGATCAATTTTAGACTGCAGAACTTAGTAATAATCTTCAGTTTCTTCATCATTGCCATTAGTGATTGGTGTGTAAATTTGAATGATAATCAGACTAACTGGTCTTCTGTGTAGGTAAATATATTGTTCTATCACTGACAGCATTGTACTTTAGCATCTCTTGAAATGTTAGTTTTCCTAAAGAATGTGATGGCATTGCTCTACAATTGGTCATTTCCAGCATAGCAGACCATAAGATCGTTGGATTCAAAATGGCCAATACCTGGTCATTATATCTCACTAGTGCTTAAGATATCGGTCTGTATGTGTTCCATTTCATTCGGACTCTCTGTTTCCCTAGATTCATACTACATACATTCCTCATTCCAGTTTTTAGTGGGTGTTTGCAGTTGTGTCTTCTAGTTTTAAGTCACGCTATATAGTTAATGAAAGTCTTAACAGCTTTATTCCATCCATGTCATTTCATTTGAGTCTGAGAAAATAGCTCTTTTTGGTTGTGCTTTGAGTGCCTTCCAACCTGTTCATATTCTGACACTATATTAGACAAGGATCCAGTGCTATTCATAATTTTAACATTCCGACTTTTCAGAAGTAGATCCACAGGGAAGTGCCATGTAATCTGTTCGCAATAGGGGGCCTTGCTGGTATTTGAACTACCGTCGGCCTGGCTTCCAGCATCAGAGCAGCACAAAAGCCAGCACAGTGTGACAAGCTGACTAATGACTGGTGGACCTCTACCACAGGCTACTTTAAAAAACCGATTCCAGGGAAATTGTAGACATAATTAATCAGGTAAAACTAAAGGTTCTGGAAAATCAGATAAAGGAATCTTTCCTGATCTTGGAGTCAGATATTTTAATAGGGAAAACTCATTAATTAAAAATAATATTGAGATATTGTAATTAATCAATGCAGGAACATTTTTTAACCAAGTTACATGCATAAGAAAGTGAAAAAGTAAACCACAGAATTGTAAGAGCTGTTTGCTATACCCGAACTTCCAGACCCACAACCACACACACACACACACACACACACACACACACACACGTGCATGAGAAGAGTCATTCTCTGAATATCTATGGAATGTTCATAAATTATAAGAGAAAATAACACATCATAATACAATGGGTAAAACATCTAGATAAGCATTTTACCAGAAATAAAAAATTATAAAAATCTATTTTAAATATATATGTATTAGTCATGATGATTCATTAGTCATAAAGAAAAACAAAATGAAACTACACAAGACGCTACTATACAATGCCAACAGTTGACAATTGAAATTCTCATGTGCTGATTAAGACCATCTAAATTTAGATAATTTGACCCTATTGACTAAAGTTTCATTATATACATACCTTTATTCTTGCTGCTGTTAGATGCCATCGAGTCAGCTCCGGCCCATAGCAACCCTACGCCCAAATGAACAAAGTACTGCACTGTCCTACGCTGTGCTCTCAATTGCTCCTCTGCCGAGCCCATTGCTGTGGTCACTGTGTCAACCTGTCTCAGAGAGGGCCTGCCTCTTTGTCACACCCCCTCCATTTACCACACCTGATTTACCGAACATGCCCTGCTTCACTCCTAGGTATATGCTAGGTATGGACTAACATAAATAAATATACATGTGCTTCAAATAAATGTATGGAAATGTTATTTTTCCAAACATTATTTGTAAAAATTAAACAATTTGAAACAATCCAAAAGCCCACCAACAATCATTTGGATTATATATTGTGGCTCACAACTATGAAAATGTATGTGACATGCTACCATAGAGAGGAAAAACAAACCTCAGAAATACAATTTCTTTGAACAAAAAAAGATATACAAAAATGTGTAAACTGAACACTTCCATATACACCAACACACACACACACACACACACACACACACACACACAGGAGAGGGCTTCAAAAAGTTCATGGAAAAATGAAAAGATAATGGAATTTCCTTTTGAAGCCCAAGTACATGTGTGTGTGTGTGTGTGTGTGTGTGGACCTGTATATGTACATGTCTATAAGGAGCCGTATGGCACAGTAGTTAAAGTAAGCTGCTGCTAACTGTAAGGTAGTTCAAACCCACCACGCCGTGCTGGAGAAAGATGTAGCAGTCTGCTTCCATAAAGATTTACAACTTCGAAAGACTATAGGGCAGTTCTACTCTGGGTTGTATAAGGTCACTATGAGTCAAAGGAGATTAGATAACAATGGGATATATTTTAAAATATTCAAAACCAGTCTATAGTGACAAAAGCTAGGATCTTTGTAACCTTTGCTGTAGCTCACTGTCAAGAACGTCTCTGAGAAAGGTTTCTGGCATGCTGATAACAATCCTTTGTGTCATTGGGTGGTGGGTTCCTGGATACCCTTACTTGTAAATAATCATAGAACTGCATGGCTTTGATTTGCTTTCAGTTCTGTATTTATAGGTTATATTTCTACTTTTAAAAATTACTTAATATGATTCTTCATAAATATATATAACGTTTGAGCATATGGATTTTCATTGTTCATGTAATTCACTCTTTCTTGTTGAGTTATTTTGCTATTATGAGTAATATTTAACTATTTTTACAAATAATATATTTTACTTATGTAATCCAAATAGGCACTCAATGCATTTTGCCAATGAACCATCCCAAAAGATCTCACTGCTACAACACTGAAGATCAATCTTATTCAAGACACATTTACACACTCATAGCCCTTATCCTGTATGACCTTTATAATATTTCACAGTGACAACCATCTCTCTCTTTGTAAAATTCCAGCCTGCTTTGGCTTTCTTGACAATAAACAATTCTCCTCTACTCCTCCTCATGTTCAATTATGCATGTGCCCTCAGGGTCAGGTCTTGGTCCTTATCTTCTCTCCTTTAAAGGAATTCAGGTTTGTAGTTTTATTTTCAACTCTATGTTTCTGATTCCCTAGTCTTTCTCTCCAATTTCAACCACATATCATCTCTGGCTTTTTTTAATCAGTTAAAGCAGTGTCTATTTTTATGTCCCATTATTATCTCAAGAAACTGTGGTAGTGTTGTGATTAAACGGTAGGCAGTTCGAACTCACTAACTTCTCGGTGGCAATAGATGCAGCAGTCTGCTTCTGTAAAGATTACAGCTTGGAAATCTGTCCTTGCCGTCTGTCCTTTAGGGTTGCTATGACTTGGAGTTGCCTGGGTAGCAATAGGTTAATGATGTACATAGAGCACCCAGCAAGAGAGTGCTTAAGATCGCAGTCTCAGAAATCAGACAGACCTAGGTTTGGATCCCAGTCTGGCATTCACCAGAAAGTGACCTGCAAATATGCTGTGCACGTGCCTTATTTTTTTAAATATATTTTGTTTTGTTATAAAGATAATATATTTGCTTATATTCTACAGTGGATGATAGAACATTTGCATTAACTTAGTTACACTTGTCTTCACAATATATAGGATTCTTCCCTGTCATAGTCACACGTATGTATATGCACACACAGACACCTCCATCACAACTCCAGCCACAAAAGAAAGTCAAGAAATGTTGGTTGTGTAATGGAAGCATGCGGGAGTGCTCAGGAAACGAAATCTTTATTCATGCCCAAGAACCAAAAAGTCCTTTAGATTGTTAGTATTAGCCATCGGGCTTGAGGATAGCATGGCAATATGTCAGTGCTTCGGTGGAGAATGGGATTTGTGCTTCTCAAACATAGTACTTGACATTTGCAAATCTCTTCCTGACTCGTTAAGAGCTAGTTCAATCATTATTCTGTGTGACCATTTCATGATTCACAAAAAGAGTGACTCACTCTCTTTTCTTACCCGGTATATACTTTTGAATCCAAGTAAAAAAAAATTATATATACATATATATAATAACAAGCCTAGAATTCTTGAGAGCTTATGTGTCAGCTGGTTCCAAAATGACAGAGACTGTGGCGGATCCTCTGGGCATAAGGATCAATTACACATCACAGGGACCTGAGTGCACAGGGGGAAGAAGGAGTTGGGGACTCACTGGTTCTTGTTGCTGTTGAGCTGACTCTGTCCCATGGTGACCTCATGTGTGTCAGAGTAGAATTGTGTTCCATAGGCATTTCAGTGGCTGAGTTTTCTGAAGTTGATCACCAGGCCTTTTTGCTGAGGCACCTCTGTGAGCACCACTACTCTTTCAGTTTGCGGCTCGGTGCTTTCCCATTTGCAGCACTCAAGGGTTCCTTGGGAGTTCCCCACCATGAAACTGGATGAGGGAAAAAGGTGGTGTATTAGTCTGGGTACTTAGAGAAACAAATCCACAGAAACTCATATATAAGAGAAAGTTTTATGTAAAGATTAAGTGTGCATCAAGAAAACATCCCAACCCAGTGCTGCCCAAGCCCACAAGTCCAACATTAACCCATTAACCCATATGTCCAACACCAGGCCACAAAGTCCTCCTCCATCTCACAAAACAGACCTAACGATGCCGACTGCAGGAGGAAAGCCGTGTCAGTGAATGTGTAAGCATCTCAGCGCTGGCAGGGGTCTCCACATGCTGCTCCAACACCCAGGGCTGCATCGGGGTAGGCCCATGTGGCTTCTCCTTGGGGATGTCTTATAGGAAGTGAGCTTTGCCAGCTGAAGCAGGGAACTGGCTAAGGCAGCTGCACCCTGGTGTGACCATAACAAAACAAGAGACCCGAGAACTAGAAAGGCGAAGCTCACCAAGCCATTTATCTCTCCACCCTTCAATTAATCCCACATATGTTTATTGGCCACGTTAGCACAATAAACTAATTAACTCAGGTGGTGAAGGTTATATTCCAGATCTCCAAGTTTAGAGAGGTTCAACTAGCACTGGATTCACAGTTCAATTATTACTTAAAGCATCTGGTAGTTGGTTGTTTATGTGTATGTTTTCCTTACCAACAGCCGATAAGCCCAAAGGCAGGGATTTTGTCTTATTCACACTTACCCTGTTACCTACAAGAAAACTGGAGCAGAGTGGATGCACAAAGCATCTTTGCCAAGTGAACACATGTAGGTAGAAAGTCAATGTCTGTAATTCACTCATCCACAAGACAATGAGACCAGTCATGCTCATGATTTCCATCTTCCCCAAAGAAAATTAAAGAGCAATCTTAAGTTATTCATGAGTGTCACAACACCTTTCCCAAGCAGGGTATCTTTCATCCCATACAGAACATTGATGACATTGTCCAAGGTTCCCTGCTCAGTGCTGCACATCTAGCCAAGTCACTAGAACGTGTGACTGGCAAGCTTTTAGCACACACACACACACACACACAATAGAGCCAAATCAGTTTACATAAAGTTGATGTACTTTTAGTGACCTTCATCAAACTGTGTGCACTTTTCCTTCATTAAGTCTCACCTTTCCGATCACCCCAAATAACACTTGTCTACTCTCTACAGCTGGGCATTCTTCATGCTATAAGATTTTTATGTTAGGTGCTTTCAACTTGACTCCTACTGATGTCTACCTCAGGTACAACAGAGCAACGCATTCCCCAGTCCTCTTTCATCCTAAGGAGGTTTTAGTCCATCTTTGTGACTATTCTGCCAATCTGTCTCAGTGAGGGTCGCCCATGACCTTCTGGGTCTTCTACTTTACCAACATGTTGTCCTCCACTAGCAATTGATCACACCTGACGATGTGTACAAAGCAAATGAGCTGGACAAATATTCTCTTGTGGTTTAGAAGTAGATTGCCCATCCTTTCTTCCTTGTCAATCTTAGTCTGCTATTGCCACTGAAATATTTCCACCATGAGTGACCATGCTAATATTTGATATATTGGTGGAATAGCATTCGATATCACAACAATATGCAACCCCCATAGTGCAACAGACACATGATAGACTGTGAGACTAAAAGAACCTACATTTAAGCACATGATTTTATTCAGTGAAAGATGGATGTTAGTCTTCAGCCTGCTTACTTATCCAGAAAGAGAATAGTGGAACCAGCTTTGGTTCCCTATAGATAAGGCATAAAGATGTCCCATTACTGTGCAGACCCATTGAGGTAGTTAGTTTATTGTGCCAACCTGGCCAATAAACACGTGGGGGTTAATGGAAGGGTGAGAGATAAATGGCTTAGTGACCCTTGTCTTTGTAGTTCTTGGGTCTCTTGCTTTGTGATGGTCGGACCAGGGTGCAGCTGCTTAGCCAGTTCCCTGATTCAGCTGGAAATGCTCATTTCCTGTAAGACATCCCTGAGGAGAAGCCATAAGGACCTATCCCAACGCAGCCCTGGGTGGTGGAGCAGCTGTGTGGAGACCCCTGCCAGCGCTGAGATGCTTACACAGTCGGCTTTCCTCCTGCAGTCGGCATCATTGTATGTGTTCTGTGAGATGGAGCAGGACTTTGTGGATTGGTGTCGGACATGTGAGTTAATGTTGGACTTGTGGTCTTGGGCACCAATGGGTTGGGATGTTTTCTTGATGTGCACTTAACCGTTACACATATAAGTTCTGTGGATTTGTTTCTCTAAAGTACGCAGACTACACATCCATGCTACTCTTGGAGCAAAATTGAAGCCATTCTCCCCTCACCCCCCTCCCCAGGAATCATCCTTGGTCAGATCTATCTTGTTATGTACCTTGACTATATTTTTCAAGGGTTAACAGAAAGTTTAGAGGTTTGAGTTCACCCAAAGATGACTCCTAAGAATGGCTTGGGACTCCAACTCCCCCAAATTAGCCATTGAAAATCATATGTAGCACATTTTTACACATTTTGGGGCAACACAAGTAAGAGTTGACTCATTGGCAAATTGGTATTCTCCTCTGAGAGTGATTAACACATAGACCTTTCTTCTTTAAAGAGTAGTTGCATTGGAAACCTTCTATTTAATTGTGAGACCCTTGGTGACGCAATGGCTAAAGCACTCAGCTGCTGACCAAAACGTCAATGATTGCACCCTACCAACTACTGTGTGGGATAAATATGTGACCATCTATTTCCAAAAAGATTTATAGGCTTGGAAACCTTATGCAAACGTTCTATATGCCCTCTAGGATAATTCAGAATTGGGAGCAACTTGGCAATAATGAGTTTGTTCGTGTTTTCATTTTAACTATGAATTGTGTCTCTGAGGGTAAGGGAGATACTTTTGTGCCACCTTTCCCCAGCCAGCACGGATGATGCTTCATTCTACTTGGTATGATGTGAGATTGTCATTCCAGGGAAATATCATCCTTGGTCAGATCTCTCTTGATAGCTACCTTCACTATATCTTATAAAATACTTTTCTCAGATTCCAGTTATCTAAAACAATATATGAAAAGTCAAATATCTGTGAGTCATCTGTGAATATTTCACTAAGAGTTATTTGACACACTAATTAAAAAAAATTTCACTCTTACATTGACTTAATCGTTATTTACTAAGGATATTAACTATATGTTAAGTCCTGAGCCAGATACCGGAAATGAAGACCTAGAGATTTTCTCACTCACCATCATCGAGTCAATTCTGACTCACAGAGATTTTTTGTGGGATTGAAATTTTGAGTAGCTTAAAAGAAGAAGAATATTGACGAAGTGCTCTATTTGATTTGGACCAATCTTAAATTGTCTTATTGCCTTACACCTTTATTAATTCAAACATGTAGTAAGTTCTCATCATATGTCAGGAACATAGACACTGGTGGAGCTGCCAAGAAAATCTCATTCCATATTCTCCGGGTTTAAGTTTGACTCTACCAGTCATCTGAACTTTCTAATCAATTGGTAACATCATAATAAATGGAGAAAAGACTGAAGTTGTCGAGGGTTTCACCATGCTTGGATCTATGATCAATGCTCATGGAAGTAGCAAACAAGAGATCAATATCACATTGGGTTAATCTGCTGCACAAAACCTCTTTAAAGGTTTGAAAACAAAGGATGTTATTTGAGGACTAAGGTGAGCCTGACCCATGGTATTTTCACTTGCCTCTCTGCATGTGAAAGTTGGACATTGAATAAGGAAGACTGAAGAAGAATCCATGCGCTCGAATGATGGTGCTGGTGGGGAATTTTGAAAGTATCATAGACTGCCAAAAGAACAAACAAATCTGTCTTGGAAGAAGTACAGCAAGAATGTACACAGGGTCACTATGCCTTGGAACCAACTCGATGGCAACTAACAACAATAACCATGCTCAGCTATCTTACCTTTCAATCACACATAATAACCGTTTGTTTAATGAATGCTTTAGCAATTTAATGAGGGAATGATTATTATGATTATTACAAGAAATGTGCTCAATAAAAATTAGTGATTTCACTAGATATAATAAATGAGATTTATAGTTATTAGAAGAAACATTTGGAAGTCAATTCATATAACAAGTTGACAAAGATGTATTTCAGGAAGGTTTTTAACCATCTGAGGTCTGTAGACCTATAGAAAGAAACTGAAGATGCACTTCTGTAGATACAGTGAACTCTTACATCAGGTATGATTGGCTACAGGGATACCTAGCAACAATATCAGTAGTACTTTACCAAGAAGAATGATAATTACCACCACCTCAATCACTACCCGCCGCACCATTACCACCATCACTATGACCATAATCACCACCAACACCAGTATCACCACCAGCACCACATTACCACCACTACCACCATGACCATCATCACTATCCTCACTCTTACTCTCATCACCATCACCACCATTACTACTGCCACTACCACCACCATCATAATCCTTAACATTAAAGTATTGCCACCATTCACTCTAATGCTTTTCCAAATAATGACTCATCTTTTGATTCCGAATCTTCTGGATTCTGCTTCTCATCCCAGAGTTACTGAGACTCTGTAGCTAATTCTCAGAAATCTATATCTTATACAAGTTCCTAGGTATTGGTTGGAAGATCATTGAACAAACCAAATTACTTAAGTTTCATTGAAATCTCTACTAGGAATTGATTTCATTCGGGCCGGTGGTGCATTTAAGAAATTAATTCATTGGTTAGTCCATTAACAAAAAACCCTGTATAACAAAAAACCAAATTGTGTTTAGATCATGTGCTTAAACACTTGGGGAACTTGTAACTACACAGCATCTTTCTGGTCCTTCATCTCTTACCTAAAATGAGGATATATCCCAAGTCACACACATCTCTCACCTAAAATGGGAGCTACCCTAAGTCACACAGTTGCTAATGACACTGAGCAGGGGGACAAATCACAGACAGCGAGGCCAGAGACAGAGATGAGAGTGGTTTCCTGTCTAACTTAGTGGGACGAGAGCTCAGAGAAACTCCTAGGGTCAAGCCTTCGCCCTCTTGATGAAACTTTTAAGCTACTTTTGACAGATATCTATCTACCCAGAGATAGAACAAGAGCCATCTTTTTTTTTTTTTTTTTAACCAGAGTCATGTTGTGGACTTTCTTTTCCCCAATCATCCAAAGTTATCTAGTGGGGTCTCAGAGTGCTTAGACGGAAACTCCCAGCATCTTTCCTGCAGCCAAACCAGAGAACCAAGCTGACCGCCTCGGAGTCCATCCTGACTCCCAGCAACATTAGAGGAAGGTGGAACTGCAACTGTCACCCCTACAGGAATAGAACACCTCTCTTTCTCCTGAGAAGCAGCTATCGGCTTTGATCTGCTGACCTTGTGGTGAGCAGCCCAATGTGTAACCACTGCACATCACCCTGGGACCCTTTAAATCCCTCTGCACGTGTGCAAGATGAGACGTTTCTGTTTTTTAACCTTCCTAGCTTGTAGGTTACGGCATGGCTACCCTCTAGAGCAGCGGTTCTTAACCTATGGGTTGCGACCCCTTTGAGGGTAGAACGACCTTTCCCAGGGGTCCCTTAAGACCATCGGAAAACACTTATTTCCGATGGTCTTAGGAACCAAGACGCTACTCCTGTATCCATCTCCAGGCAGGTCCGCCCACATGCAGATACACCCACATACAAGTACCCGGCGTGATGACATCATCGTGCCAACCCCATCACATACACCACGTACAAATACAGGTGTATGTGACTGGGTTGCGCCATAATGTACTTATGCGGACCAGTCACACATGTGTAGAGAGCAGCTACTGTGTAAATATCAGATATTTACATTACGATTCATAACAGTAGCAAAATTATAGTTATGAGGTAGCAATGAAAATAAGTGTATGGTTGGGGGCCACCACGACATGAGGAACTGTATAAAAGGATTGCAGCATTAGGAAGGTGGAGACCCACTGCTCTAGAGGGTCTGATAAAGTTCTCCAGCATTGCCTCGATGTCTGACCAGAGTCATTCTTTCTGTTGATCAAAGACAAGAACCTAATTGCAGTAACACTAATGTCAAAGGCAGGACTAGAGACCAATTTTTCTGAGTCGGTTTGATGCGGTCAGTTTTCCAAGTGGATGTCGAGGGTAAGGAAAGGAGTAGTGTAAAAGCAGATTGAGCTGGGGCCAACCGTGACTCAGCCTAGTGACAAGATTGAGGATGCAACATTATGGGATGTAACGAGGCATAACCAGAGACTGGCCACGGCACGACCGTGTAAGAGAAGCAGCATTTGTCTTTAGAGACTGAGTGTTCTCGTCTGTCTGCTGGTGCTTGCTTTTCCTTTTCCATTCACCCTCTCCTCATTCTACTTTCTTGGGCCGTGACATCGCAAGCCTGCCTCACAAACCACACCTGCTCCTAAGCTCGGGGACCTCACCGCTCCAGCCACGAGCAACTTCTTACTGTATTCCAAAAACACATCAAAACCCCTTCCTACATCAGGGCCTTAGCACTCACTGGCCCTTCTGTCCAGATAGCTGTTTGCCTTGTTCATTTACTTATTTTTCATCTTTGTTTAAATGCCATTTCTTAAAGAAGCCCTTGGAAATATCCCTGTGTGAAAATATTGTCCTTCATCCCTACCCGTGTACCAAAAAGCAAGCCAGTTGCCATCTTATGGACTCTGACTCTGGAGAACCCCCGTGAGTCAGAGTAGAATTGTGCCCTTAGGATTTTCAGTGCACGATTTCTCAGCAGGGGATTTCCAGGCCTTTCTTCTGAGGGGCTTCTGAGTGGACATGAACCTGAACCTCCAGTCTTTTTGTTAGCAGCCAAGGGCTTTCATCCATTCTTGCCACCCTGGGATTCCTTTCCCATGCCATCTCTGTAGCCTGCCTTACTTTTCACTACCTGGCACCTGATGTGAATATTTGCTCATCACTGTTTCTCTAGGCCATCACCAGAATGTACAGTTTCGTGGGCAGGGACATGATGTCTGTTTATTCAAAGAGTACCTGAAATATAGTAGGCACTCAATAGATTTAATTTAAATAGAGTAATATCCCATTCTGTTGGAATGCGGCACCCTGCTCATACCTACAGTGGTTAATAGCGTTCCCTTTTCCAGGTTGAAGATTTGCATCCGAGGGAGACTTTCAGAAGGAATATTTCAGTCCAAAGAAATTGTTCTGATGATAGATGTTTCAGCATTACCAGCAGCCCAATGAGGATGACATTTGGAAGCACAGGCTCAGCCACCCTATAATTACCTTATGATCATTATTCATCGCTGTCATCCCAGCACACTGCCCAGCGGCTGGTTTGTGCTTGTTGAACTTGGCTAAGTGGGAGGCTCGGTTTTACCCAGGTAGGCCTGCTCTGTGTAATAATCCAGTAGTCACGTCCCTGCGGTTTCCATGATTATGGCTACACTGCGTTCAGAACTCCAGCTGACACAGACTTGACAATTGCTGCTCTGTGTGCCGAGCACTTGGCTGCCGTTAGTGCACCTTTTCTCTGTGCCTCTTACTAACAACATGAAGGTACGCTCACAAGGTCAGGGGGCTTTCTTTAGAGCGCAAATTCATTGCCCACGTTCTTGGACAATCAAGACATTTGAGATCCAATGGTATTGTTTCGCCTGGGACTTTCATAGTAAGCCATTTTCCTAGGGGGAAAGAAAAACAATTGTGCTAAGCAATTGTTCCTTAACCCATCTTGCAGCTCAAGGATTCCATTTTTAAACAGTGTTAAATTTATCAGATCGCGCCTGGATTTGCAGTGGAAGAGCTGCCAAGCCAACAGAGAAGGAACAGAATGCGTTAAGTTAAGCCGAACCCAGCAAGGAAATCCTTCCTAATCAAAGCCAGCAGTCTCCGTCAAAAGGAGCCACCCTGAGTGATTGCCAGGAGCAAATGGAGCGCCCTGCCGCCAAGGCTTCTGCTAAACAACCCGAACACATGTTCACGGGTGATTTTTCACCTGCTAGCAAAGAATTTCCATTCTCTGGGCAAGGTGCCAACGCGGCAAATCCATTTTGTTTATGCAGCATCGGCCATCGCAACGCTAACGCATCATTTATGCCTTGTTACTTTTGCCCACTAGAAAGTCTTGCTTCCAAGATCTGGTTTGTTTTTTGATCTACCTCATTTCATTCAAATCATTTAATAATTACTGATTTAACAATATTGTTCCTTCTTCTATCCTCGATTTTCCCCACACTTTATTCAAGCATCCATGTTGGAGATGGTACTCAGAAGAAATAGTACCAGTGGTGTGAGTGGCAAAACAGGGAAGGTAAAGGGAGAATGGGTAGGAAAGAGGGAACCGATTACATGGAACTGTGTGTGACCTTCTCCCTGGGGGACAGACAACCGAAAAGTGGGTGAAGGGAGACGTCGGACAGGGCAAGATATGACAAAATACCCATTTATAAACTATCAAGGGCTGATGAGGGAGGGGGGAGCGGGGAGGGAGGGGAAAAATGAGGACCTAATGTTGGGGGTTTAAGTGGAGAGAAAATGTTTTGAGAAACGATGTACAAATGCGCTTTACACAATTGATGTGTGTATGGATTGGGATAACAGTTGTATGAGCCCCTAATAAAATGTTAAAAAAAGAAAAAAAAGAAATAGTGGCTGTAAAAATTCAATGAACCGAGAAAGCAGGCAATACATGGAAAAGTCACAGGTTGCAGAAACAATGTCCCAGGGAGAACCTAACAGACACTAACGGGAGTTGGACAATGTGACATTGCACAATACAAACCTATAAAGTCTACACCTCAGTTATTTTCCAGTTCACAGTTACATGGTTTAAGAGACATTCACAGCAAGGACACTTGTGACAGCTAAGTGACTTAAAATGGCTGTTCTAGCACTAACCCAGGCTTCAAACTAAGAAGAGAGGACTTGTGTGCATGCCGAGTATCCCAGACACCCTTGCTAACTCTATTTTGAATTTTCAGACTCCAATGGTTACGGTCTCGGGCACTTGCAGGGGCAGATCTACCCTGCCCTATAAGATCGCTGTGTACAAATGTGCTTGACACAATGGATGTGTGTATGGATTGTGATAAGAGTTGTGTAAGCTCCCAATAAAATGATTTTAAAAAAAGAATAGTGCAAACTAGAAAAAATTTGCTAAACTTAAAAGTAGAATTAAGTAAGTTTGCAGTATGCAAAGTGATAGAATAAATAGGTATGCATTCTCTAATCTCCACAGTACAGTGAGAAATATCAGACCTGGGTTTTCTGGGTTGAACTATGCTTTAGATTTGTAGAGTGACTTCATTTATTTGCTCTGTAGAATGTGGGGGAAAAAATAGAAGGAGTCAAATAAATTCTCTCCCAAGGTCCAGAATCTGCAGTTCTGATCTGATGGTCGAAATCTAGTTGTGAAACTGCAAATTCAAAGGAAATAAAGTAATTTAATCTCATTAAAAAAAAATATCGCCGTGAGCCGGGATGGCAGTGAGTTTTTTGCTTTGTTTTGGTTTGGTTTAGAATCTTGAATCAATCTTGTGGGGCTAAAATGTGGAAGGTCTTTGAGGAGATGGACTGGCCTAGCGGCTGCGTTCATGCACCCCAGCACGGAAACAAAGCGTGAGGCTGTCCCAGGACTGCGCAGCATCTCCTTCTGTGGGGCAGGAGGTCGCTGAGTCCGAGCTGACTCCATGCTGTGCACACACTCGTTGCAAAAAGGGGTCAGAGAAAAGCTCCTAAAAACCATAGGACTGTATAAATTGCACAAACCAGAAGCCCTGCCCCGAGAAACGCATGCCAATTCTTGACTAAGATAACAGCCTACAAAAACCGTGTATTTTTTAAACTCGCAGAGATTGTGCTTCCCTATGGCAAGTGATGGAGGTGCTGTTGTCCACAGCACGCCTCCCCGAAGGCCTCGATTCTGTACTACATGCCCTAACTCCGTTGTGACTTTCCAGTCTTTTGTACCCATGGTCTCTGAGAGCCGCGCAATGCTCACCTTTCAGTGGGTGGTCCCTGGTGGACCCACTTTCTGTTTTCCAAACCCTCAATAGTCTCTATTATTGTTTCATTTACTTCTGAACACTTGTTACAAGGTAGCATACTACTCAATTAATTAATTAATTAATTTTAATGTAAAAATTAGCAAATTTTATTATAAAATAAGTATTAGATAATATTATATCAATGTTAGATTTCTTTTCTTTTTTTATTATTTTATTGTGGGCTCGTACAACGCTTATCACAATCCATTGTGTCAAGCACATTTGTACATTTGTTGCCATCATCATTCTCAAAACATTTGCTTTCTACTTGAGCCCTTGATATCAGCTCCTCATTTTCCCCCTCCCTTCCTGCTCACTCCTCCCTCACGAACCCTTGATAATCTATAAATTATTATTTTTTTGTAATACCTTACACTGTCCGACGTCTCCCTTCACCTACTTTTCTGCTGTCTGTCCCCCAGGGAGGAGGTTATATGTAGATCCTTGTAATCGGTTTCCCCTTTCTACCCCACCCTCCCAGTATCGCCACTTACACCACTAGTCTTGAAGGGTCATCTGTCCTGGATTCCCTTTGTTTCCAATTCCTATCTGCACCAGTGTACATCCTCTGGTCTAGCCAGATTTGTAAGGTAGAATTGGGATCATGATAGTGGGGGCAAGGAAGCATTTAGGAACTAGAGCAAATTTGTATGTTTTATCGTTGCTACACTGCACCCTGACTGGTTCATCTCCTCCCCGCGAGCCTTCTGTAAGGGGATGGGTCTTGGGTCCCCAATCTGCACTCCCCCTCATTCACAATGATTTAATTTGTTTTGTTCTTTGTTGCCTGATACTTGATCCCTTCGACACCTGGTGGTCACACAGGCTGCTGGTGTGCTTCTTCCATGTGGGCTTTGTTGCTTCTAAGCTAAATGGCTGCTTGTTTACCTTCAAGCCTTTAAGACCCCAGATGCTATCTCTTTTGATAGCCAGGCACCATCAGCTTTCTTCACCACATTTGCTTATGCACCCGCTTTGTCTTCAGCGATCGTATTGGGAAGGTGAGCACACAGTGATAGATTTTTTGTTCTTTGATGCCTGATACCTGATCCCTTCAACCCCTCGGGATCACACAGGCTGGTGAAGCATACTACTTTTTTCACTTGCTTATTTTATTTATTACTTACATTCTATTCATCCACTCCCTCAACTGGACTACAAGCAACCCAAGGGCAAAGATGATCATGTTTTGTTTTCTTAGAGCCAGCCTGGCCTATAGAAGGTGCATCATCAATCTGTTGGTTGGTTGAATGAATGAACAGTGGTTTCAACTACTAGCTCCAAAATGAGACCAAAGGCTTAAATTCATACTCTACCTTGAAAAAAACTGTTTAATTTTTAAGCTTCAGTTTCTTTTTCTGAACAATGGGATGATAATTAGAATAAATCTGGTAGTGGTTAAAGCAGCAAAGTAATGCCGTGTGTGTGAACACTAGCAACATTCTGTACGCTTAGAGTGCTTTTAGTAGGAGAGATGCTGTCCATTGTTTTTATGCTCATGGAATAGCCTAAAAGCCCTGAGGAGCCCAGGGGGATGTGATAGATCACATCCTACTTCAAGTGCGCACGTGCTGGCTCCAGGCCAAACCCACCCTCCTAGTTCTTCCTGTCTGCCAAATAATATCAATGGAGTTTAACAGTTGAGACTCAGTTCCTGTCTGGTAAAGGATAGCACTTGAGGATCAATATGTTTGCTGTAGAAAACCTTTTCCTAGAATCAACAGCCAGGCCCATTTGTGCATTTATAGAATGGTGCGCGGTCATTTCAGGTAATGAGGTGTCCAAGCTCCCAGGGTAAAGGGAAGGATGCTGATCATTGTGTTTATGGTCCACAGAACATCCTCAAAGCCCCCCTGCAGGAAAGGGGTGTGTACCTGGAGACTTTGGGTTTTGGAATTCAGGCCTCATCACAAATTCAATCAACCACCATAACTGTTTTGTTATAAATGATATTGCTTTTTAATTTGTTTTCAATTCTAGATCAAATTTCATTTGGTGGGGAAGTGGGCAGGTAAAAAGTTTAAGGATCAGAGTGACCCGTAGTTTCAACAGGTTCTTAAGCAATTTGACTTCTACTCTTCCAGATTCTGGCTTTGCCTTTGTGTAAGGGGTGTGACTTATATCCCAGCAGGGGGACAGAAGGGATATAAAGGTACATCGGGGAAGGAAAAAGGGAATAAAGTGAGTCAAATTAGGTTTCTAGCCACGTGCAATCCTGGGGACCTTGTGCACACTCAGGACAAAATGCCCCCTCATGGTTTTCCTGGAAAAGCGTACGGCGGTTGGCAAACCCACATCAAAACAGCACCAAACTGTGATCCTGACATGAGGGGTGCTTGCCATTCTGAGTCATTCACAGCACAGCTCCCTGCACAGTGGCAACTAGAAAAGGGCTTGTGATTTCTTGAAAAGATTTTAGGGTCTTCATACTGATCTGACTTCCCCTTGTCGCTGTCTATGTGATCTGCCAAGACTGCCAGCCCCTTAGCCAAGCCAGCTTAGTCATGCAGCATGGAGGAGCTGCCTCTGTGAACATCTCATCCAACGTCCCTGGGATTCCTCCTCAGTGAGTGTTTCCCCACAAGGCAAGTGATGTCAGTTGAGTATCACTACATTTTCTTAGAAAGCCTCTTTCCTAGAATCAAGAGCCAAGCCCATCTGTGCACTTGTAGAATGGTGCTCAGTTGTTTCAGGTAATGATGTTTCCAGGCTCCCAAAATAAACTCTCGCTTGCTTGCTTCCTTTCTACTTTATTGTGGGATTATAGCAGGCAGGGAGATGTGGATGTTTGCTTCTGTAAAGTCTCTGGGGGCAGTTCTCTGTCTTCTAGGGTTGTTGAGTCAGAATGCAACTCAACTGAGCAGGCTTGACTTCGTTTGAGTTCATTTTCTCAAACATCAGCTTCATGGCCTATCAGTAGTCCATATCTTGTCATTCTGACAGGGACACTTTTGCCTGCTTTAACCCATCTATCCCCTTTGGGTGATCCAAGTGCTGTCATCCTGCCAGGTAGAAGTCACACTTGCTGCCAAGGTGCTGGAGCCCTTGGGAAGTGGTGTAGTATACAGGCATAGAGCACAATGTCTATAGTTCAATGTCATATGCTTTTTACTGTCATCTGGCTCAGGGTTGGGCTCATTGCATGCACCTCAGATTCATCTTGCGACCATATAATAATAACTCCCAAACTGCTTTGTGATCATCCATTTTATTATTGGTCTCCTCCACTCATCCAGAGTTTTTCAAATTTCAGACCATAAAATCACCTTAGTGGACTGTGACTGGCATTAAGAAACAAAATAGAATGGAATAGAAAGTGTTGGAATTCATTTCATAGCTCCTTTATATGTATTATTTTGTGAGATGGTGATTGTTTTATATATGCACAGTTATACATATAGTTGTGTGTGAGCATTAATTCATAATATAAATTGTATTTCTTGCTGTGAAATGAGGCTGGAAAAGATTTTAACAAACACTGTACTAAACAAACTGGAAGCTGTGAACAAAGCGTTCTCCATGGCTGTGACTTTAGTACGTGCACAATGCCTGGCCTACTGGCTTCAGGATGCTGACCTGTTACAATACACTGTATCCTACGCTTGTAGAGTAGCTGGTGGGTTTGAACCACCAACCTTTCAGTTTGCAGCCAAGTGTACCACAGGCTGTTTGAGAAGGTGGAGAAGTGGGTATAAATAGAATACTATGTGTTGATCTGAGCAGCTTAATCCAGAAAGTTTCTGGGAGAATTTGAAAAAGGTTATACGTGGATCAGGTTTGTGTACGACCTTGTGGCAATAGGAAACAAGGATGTCTTGGATATCCAGACCATGTCCCATTGTGTTAGTCTGGGCTGACTAGAGAAACAAATTCATAGACACTTATGTGTGTAAGAAAGAGCTTTATATACAAGAGCAATTGAATATTGAGAAAACATCCTAGTCCAGTCCAGATGAAGTCTGTAAGTCTGATATTAGCCCATATGTCTGATACCAATCTATAAATTCCTCTTCAGACTCACACAACACATGAAATGATGCTGAATGAAGGAAGAACACAGGCCAGTGGGTGGAAAGTCTTGTGGATACAGGGGTGTTAAACGCATCTTAGTGCTGGCAGGGGTCTCCACGTGGCTCCTTCAGCTCCAGGGCCCTAGTGTAGCTCCATGTGTCTTGTCAGCAAGCATGTCTCACAGGGAGTGTGCCTGCCTGTGTCCTGCCTCCAGCGAACTATTTATCTCCTTAGCAGCTCCAAATGAGGTTATCAAGCTGCAACCTGATTGACAGGCTAACCTCCACCCCTTCACTCTTAAGTCTCAAATTGACAGCAGATTATGTAACTACCACACCCACAGAACATTAGAACTTTGAACCTTGGATCTTCAAGGCACACAGCACACTTCAAAGGCCACACCAAATGTATGTGATGTGGAAACTCCACTAGGTGAACTGGGTTCTACCTCAAACACACCTGTAACCTGAAGACTTAAGACTGAAACTACACGGTGTGTGAAGCAGAAGACTACAATACCAAGAGCATTGAACTGTGAGTAGGTGGTCTGTTTACTTACTACTTCAATGCTCTACTTTGCTGTATGAAGATATGTAGTATTCTGACAGATCTGTGTCTGACATTGTCAGCGAATATTATTGCAACTTTTGTCTGATCACCAACTCCCATTGTTTGTGCAAACAACGTGCAGTCACATAAAGATTTTTTCTGTACAAGTGAACAATCCATGTTTTGTGATGCATAGTTACCCTAACCTTTTTCACTCTCCTTTCCTCAATAGTGTTTTACAATGACTACCACGAGCTAATCGATGACATTATAAAAAGAAGATCCGTATGGTCCAGGGAGATGGTAGATAAGATTCTCTACCATAAATGAACAAGGATGTCTCTAAGGTGAACCAGAGACAGATAAAAGACATAAATTCAGGAATGGCCCCAATCTAAGAACAATTAGCTCTTTGACATGGGTTGCTGGATACTCACCCTCCTAAAGAAAACACAGAAGATATGGGCTCTATAGCAAAGTATGGTGAAGAAATTAGATGGTGCCCAGCTATCAGAAAGAATAGCATCTGAGGACTTCAAGGCTTGTTTTCAAAGAAGCAGCCATTTAAGTGAGATGCTAACTAAGCCCACATGGAAGAAGCACAACACCGTGATCTAAGTATTCTAAATTATATAATCCAAAGCCAAAGGAGGGAAGAGTATCAGAACTTTAAATTGTGAGATCCTGGTTTGCAGAAGGCTATGGATAACAAAAGCCCGAAGTACATTTTCAGGATCTGCACAGGGAATAAGTCACCTGTGATTTCCCTCTAACCATAATTGAGGGATGGGAACAACCTGGCTATCAAGCAGAGGGCATTGGAGACACAACTACTGCAGATTAAAATGATCAATCTGACTTGAACACTTAAAACCTTGCCACTTAGCTCCCTTCTGATACACTTTGTGCTTCATTTGATTTTTAATATTTTCTGTGTGTGTGTGTGTGTGTGTGTGTTTTCATATTGGGATTTGTCTCTGTGGTATTTTGTCATTTTAGGTAGTCTTCTTGACTCTCTGATATGTGTCTTTCGATATATGAAATATATGAAATAGGTGAATCTATCGAGACAACAAAGGGAATAACGTTTCATGGGGGGGGGTACAGCATGGGAGATGGGGGGAATGGGGAGCTGATATCAAGGAATTCACGAAGGAAGAAAATGTTTTGGAATGGATGTGGTAGCAATTGTACAACACTACATGATAGGATTGAACTATGGAATGGTGTGGTGTCTGGATTAGCGCCTAATAAAATGTCAAAAATATATATATATTGTATCATCAATAATTAAGCACAAACCTTTGGTGCACAGTGTTCACTGGTTGGTGTCCCTGCATGGCACAACTGGTTAAATATTGGCTACAAACGGAAAGGTTGGTGGTTCAACCACTTAGAGACACCTCGAGAGGGAGACCTGGCAATCTGCTCGTGAAGGATCAGCAATAAAGAAGCTCCGCAGCACGATTCTCTCCTGTCACTCATCCACCTGCTATTGAGGCAGCGTTGGCTCCACAGCAACTGCTTTCTTGTTTGTTTCGTATCAACCGTGTGGTCAGCTTTTAATATATGTTTAATAAGCAGATTATTGGGACATAATCCAAATATTACACATTCCAGTAGTTCAACTATATCAAGAAGAGTTGTACAATCATTACCACAATTGATTTTAGACCATTTTCTCATTTCTTATACTGTTTTTTTTTTTATTAGCTCCCCATTTCCCCCCACCCATCCTGCTGTATCTCTAGTGAACTATTAATTCAGTTACTATCTTTATAGATTCACTCATCCTGGGTTTCATATACGGAAAAACATAGAGAAACAAAAACAGAGTCAAAAAAGCTAACAACAATAGCAAAATGAAACACGGAACCAGCTCAGTTGAAAATACAGCAGAAAATAGTACAAACTAGAAAAACTTAAAAATTTTATTTTGGTTAGATCCAGTCATGTCAGCTCTGACTCATAGGGACTCATACAACTGGACAAATACCTCTTGGTCCTTAGTCAATGCGTTCAGTTGCTGTGTTTGAGTTCATTGTTGCAGGAACTCTGCCGGTCTGTCTCACTGAGGGTCTGTGTCTTACTGGTCCTCTGCTTTCCCAAGCAGACATCCTTATCCGGGGACTGACATCTCTTGATAGCACGTCCAAAGTGGTTGAGATGATGAAGGTTTGCCATTCTTACTGGACACTCTGGCTTCACTTCTTCCAAAGAGATTTCTTTCATTCTTCTGGCAATCCATAGTACTCACAATATTCTCACCAGCACCCTAATTCAAATGCGCCCATTTTTCTTTGGTATTCATTATTTACTTTCCAACCTTCATATACACATGGCTTGGGTCAAGTGCACATTCGTCCTCAAAGTGAGGTCTTTGCTCTTCCACACTTTAAAAAGATCCTATGCAGTACATTTTCCTTGTGCAATGCATCATTTGATTTGTTTGACATTTCCTTCCACGAGCAGTGACTATGGAGGCAAGCAAGATGAAATACTTGACTTCAATCTTTTCTCCATTTATCATGATGTTGTCTACTGGTTCGGTTGTGAGGATTTGGGTTTTCTTTACATTGCAATCCATACTGAAGGCTGCACTCTTTGATTTGCATCAGCAAGTGCCTCACTTTCAGCAAGCAAAGTTATGGTATCTGCATATTGAAGGTTGTAATAAGTCTTCTTCCAATCCCGAGGCTGTGTTGTTCTTCAAACAGTACATCTAATCAGATTATTTTCTCAGCGTCCATATTGGGGAAGGGATATGGCCTTGGAACCCACCTTTTCTGAATCTGAGCCACAAGGTAGCCTTTGTTCTCTTTGAATGACTGTCTCGATCTGTGTACAGGCTCTGCATGAGCACGATGAAGTGTTCTGGAATTCCCATTCTTCTCATTGCAGCCATCATTTGTTAAAATCCCTACAGTTGTATGGTTTTGCATAGCCAATGTTGTTGTTTTTAAGTGCCGTTGAGTCAGCGCCAACCGCAGAGAACAAATGAACAACAGAACAAAACATTGCCTGGTCCTGCGCCATCCTCACAACTGACCCTGTGTCTTGAGCACATTGATGCAGCCACGGTGTCAATCCAACTCCTCGGGGCCTTACTAGTTTTCACCGCCCTTCCACTTTATTAGACATGATGAACTTTTACAGGGACTGTTTTTTCCTGACAATATATCCAAAATATGTAAGTCTTATCTCTAAGGAGTACTCTGGTCTTACTTCATCCAATACATATTGGTTTGTCCTTTTAATAGTTCATGGTACTTTCAATATTCTTCTCCAGCACCACAATGCAAATACATCAATTCTCCTACAGTTTTCCTTATTCAGTGCCCAACTTTCACATGCTGCATAGGAGGCAATGGAAAACATTAGTCCTCAAAGAAACATCCTTGCTCTTCAATACTCTAAAGAGGCCTTGTGCAGCAGATTCACCCAATGCAATATGTCTTTTGATCTCTTGACTGCTACTTCCACGAGCATTGATTGTGGATCCAAATAAGATGGAATCCTTGACAACTTCAATCTTTTCTCTATTAGCCCAGTTGTGAGGATTTTGATCTTCCTTATATTGAGCTGAAATCCATACTGAAAGCCACCATCCTTGATCTTCATCAGCAAGATATTCAATTCCTCCTCATTTTCTGCAAGCAAGATTGTATTATCTGCATACCGCAGGTTGTTAATAAGCCTTCCTCCATTCCTGATGCCGTACTCTTCTTCATATAATCCAGCTTCTATGATTATTTGCTTAGTAAATAAATTGAACAAGTATGGTGAGAGGATACAACCCTAACATATAACTTTCCTGATTTTAAACCAAGTAGTAGTCCCTTGTTCTATTCACATAACTGTCCCTTGATCCATAGCTATATTCTGGATCCATATCTAAGTTCTGGATTGATTGTGGCTCCTAGCAACCCTCCAGGACAGAGGAGAACTGCCCCTGTGGGTTTCCAAGACTGTAACTCTACAGGAGTAGAAATGCTCTTCTTTCTCCAGTGGAGCAGCTTGTGGTTTTGAACCCCCAACCTTGAGGTTTGTAGCCCAACATGTTACCACTATGCTATGAGGGCTCCATATCTAAATTCTGAATGAACACAATGAAGTGTTCTGAAATTCCCATTCTTTTCAAGGTAATCCACAGTTTATTATGGTCAACACAGTCAAAATCCTTTGCAAAGTCAATGAAACACAAGTAAACATCCTTCTGGTATTCTCTTCTTGGAGCCAAGATCCATCTGACATCACCACTGATATCCCTTGTTCCATGTTCTCTTCTGAATCTAGCCTGAACTTCTGGCAGTTACCTGCCAATGTCCTGCTGCAACCATTATTGGATGAACTTAAGCAAAATTTTACTTGTGTGTTATACCAATGATATTGTTCTATACTTTGCGCATTCTGCTGGGTCACCTTTCTGTGGGATGGTTACACATATGGGATCTCTTCCAGTCAGTTGGCCAAGTCGCTGTCTTTCAAATTTCCTGGCATAGACAAGTGAGTGCTTCCAGTGCTTCTTCAGCTTTCTGAAACATCTCGATGACTATTTGTCAATTCCTGGAGTCTTGGTTTTGGGTAATGCATTCAGTGCAGCTTGGATTTCTTCCTTCTGCACCACTGGTGTGTGCTCATATGCTACCTCCTGAGTTAGTGTACTGTCTACTAGTTCTTTCTGGTACAGTGACTCTGTGTATTCTTTCCATCTCCTCTTGACACTTCCTGCATCATTCAAGAGAATCTTTGAAAATTGCAATTAAGGGTTTGAATTTTTTCTTGAGTTCTTTCAGTTTCAGACTTTCCGAGCCTGTTTTCCCTTTAAAAAAATCAAAACTAGGTCTTTGCACACTTCATTATAATATTTGGCTTTGTCCTTTCAAGCTTCCTTTTGAAAATTTCTATCCAGCTCTTTGACTTCATCCTTTCTTCCATTTGCTTTACGATTAATAGCAAGTTTCAGTCTCTTGTGGTATCCACTTTCAACTTTTCTTCCTTTCCTATCTTTTTTTTCAAGAAACAGATATTTTATATCTTTTTAATGATGGTTTGCTTTCATCATGAGTGATGCTCTTGATGCCCTCCCACAGCTCATCAGGCCCTATTGTCATTAGTGTTCCATGCGTCCAATCTGTTCTTGAGATGTCCTCAAAATTCAGGTGGGATTGACACAGGGTTGTATTTTGGCTCCTGTGGATTCATTTGAATTTTCTTCAGCTTTATCCTGAACTTGCATGTGAGCAATGATATTCTGTTCCACAGTCAACCCTTAGTCTGGTTTTAGCTGCTGATATTGAGGTTGTCCCTCAGGTCTTTCCACAGATGTAATCCATTTAATTGCTGTGTATTCCACCTGGGGAAGTCCATGTGTATAGTCAACTTTTGTGTTGTTGGAAAAAGATATTTGCTATGAACAAGTTGCTGATTTTTCTAAAATTCTATTATACAATCTCCAGCTTCATTTCTATTACCAAGTCCATATTTTCCAACTACTGTTCCTTCCTGTTTGTTTCCAAAATTTGCACTCCAATCACTAATGACTATCAGTGCATTTTGATTGCATGTTTGATCAATTTCAGACTGAAGATGTTGATAAAATTCTGCAATTTCTTAATCACTAACTTTTATGGTTGGTGCATAAATTTGAGTAATAGTTGTACTGCTCTGATTTCCTTGAAGGTGGATAGCTATAATCTGATCACAGATCACATTGTATTTCAGGGTGGATTTAACAAGATCCTTTCTGACAAGGAATGCCCCACCATTCCTCTTGAGTGTGTTATTTCTGGCATAGTAAATAAACTATGTGATTTTCTGATTCAAAATAGCCAATGCCAGTGAATTTCAGCTCACTAATGCCTACAATATCGATAGTCACGCATTCCATTTTCTTTGAACCACTTCCAATTTTTCTAAATTTGTACTTTGCACATTCCTAGTTCCAATCATTAGAAGATTGTTGCAGCTGTTTCTCTTTACTTTGAGTTGTGCCCATCACCAAATGAAGACCCTAACAGCTCCAGACTCACGTCACCATGGCCGGCTCCCCTCCAAGAAATCATCACTTTAGTCACATTTTGAGTGCCCTTGGACTTAAGGGGCCTATCTTGCCAGTAGGATCTCTACCAATGTTCTGTTCCCTTTCAATATTTGAAAATGAATCGAAGCTGTGCATGACACTTTCAGCAGCTTCTTCCTCTGAGGTGGGGACCGGAGACCCTCTTACTTTGTTCTTAGTCTGGAGGCTCTGCTGAAATCTGCTCACTCGGGGTGACCCTGCCGGCATTTGAAATACCAGTGACATAGCTTCCAACATCACAGCAACGCACCAGCCACCACAGTGTGACAAGCTTACGACAGTAAATAGTCAATAAAACACAGGTTTACTAGTTGGGGGGAGAAAAGAGAATTGGAAGGCTAAAGTGCAACAATGATCCGCAGTTTCTACTTTCTACTCCTCAGCTTTCTACCTTGCGTCTTGGCTTCTGGACTGACTAGAACAAATTTCAGGCCACCTGTCCTTTGAAAGTCTTCCTGACGACACTGAGGCCATAGAGCTGGTGACTCTGGCAAGGTTAAGTAACAACGAAGAGGGCACTAAATAACAGGGTGTGTTTTTGAATCTAAATTTGTCTTTTGAAATTTGTGTTGTCCAATATGATAATCACTAGATTTGTATGGTCATTTAGATTTTAATTTATATTAAAAAAAGTTCCCCAGTCATATTATCCACATTTCAAGAGCTTAGTAGTTACATGGACTGGTGGTCACCGTAGTGGATGCCTCCATTATCACGCTGCCTTAGAAACAGTCTCACTCAGTCCTGTGTAAGATCATACGTCATATCTCATTTAAATGTTTGGAGACAGTCTGCTAATAGAGATCCATGCTTGGAAAACAGTCTGACCTTTATTCCACTCCAAGTTGCTTCTAGTGATTTCTCATGATCTGATCTGTGGATCCACCACAGAGCTTGGTCACTCCCAATGCCCTTGTTCTCTTACTTATAAACACAAGCATATGTGCACACACACACACACACACACACACACACACACACACACACGAAACTTTTCTTTTAACTTAAGTATCTTCTTCTGGAAAAGTATAATTTTTGCCTATAACTCAGATTAAAAGCTCATAAGATTTGGATCACATTTTTTCTCTCTCTTCAATACTTTTTCCAGGTAAAATCATGTCCAAAATAGGGGAGGCAGTCTTGATTAACTGAATCAATCTCCAGGGAATGAATAGGAGGAGAAAGAATCATTAGAAAGCCATGTTACAGAGGTAAGTACTACCAGGAAGCTAAGAGAGGTCCGCTGCTTCCAATTACACTCAAAGGGCAGTGTTAACAGCTTCTTGAATGCTTGCTTGCCCAGAGGACACCATCACCTACATCAACAGGGAACACCCAGGTGCCTCCTCAAAGCAGATCACCCAACAAACCCAGTGTCCCCTCCAAGCACCCACACAATCCTCTCTCTGTGCCACACCTGGAAAGGATGAGCCTGGGGCTTATTCATTAGGTTTCAGTTGTGATCATTTCTGACCTTCAGAAAACTCCAGAAGAATAAACCATGTGACAATTACAAAAGATAAGTGGCTTATTAAAAGTTGAATGTCAGATAATAGCCAAACAGGGCCCAGAATCTAGATTTTCAATTACCTAGCCTGGGGCTTTTTTCTGTGGCACTCACAATATTTCATATTTTCTTAAACTAAACAGAACTATTAATCTTGGTGACAAATTTCTATTATTTAGAGTCAAAAGACAACAAATTGGGTACCGCTTAAAAAATATAGTGGTTGTCACATTTAACACATAATTCTGCCCTGAAATAAAAAGAAAATTGTACCTGTAAAATGAATCGTACCATATTTTATAGAGGCTTTGGTAAACTAATCTTGTTAACAGAGATTAAAGTTATTATTACCTTGGGTATTGGGCAAAGGATTTGAAGAAGGGTGAGGGTTTTTATTCATACAAATGACTTTAAATTCAAACTCATTTATTTTTTAGCTTTGGAAATTTGGGTAAAATAAATTCTAGTAAATGGAGGAGGTGTGAAAATGTCCATGGAACAGATTTATGTTAAGTAGTGAACGGGCATGAGGGCACTGCAGGCCCGGGATTGAATTCCCACTTCCCATGGGGGAGACCCAGCTTTGATTCTTGGGCAGCTTACTTCATGGACAGTTACCACCCACCTATCAATGGATGCTTGCATGTTGCTATGGTACTGAGCACATTTTAGCAAAGCTTCTAGACTAAGACAAGGAAGAAAGGTCTGACAATCTGCAATGAAAGTTGTATAGATTACAGTGATTTGGTCTCTAACTTATGAGGATGGTGCAAGACCAGGTAGGATGTTCTTCTCTTGTGCTGAGGGTCTCCATGAGTCCGATGTTGACTTGATACTGTTCACAATATATGTCCAGGAAGTATTATTGGTCACTGATTTCCCTCACTTTGATAAACCCTTACATATCATTAGCTTCTCCAATAAGTGCTCAAATATTAAGCCATGTCAATTCTGCATTAAAAAGCAACAAAAACACATTCCTAATATATCAGGAGCGGTGTTACTGAAGGAGAATCAATACAGGAGTTCACTTATATCCTTGATCACTGATACCATAGCTATTTATATACACGTGCCAGATTTCTTATATTGCACTGATTGATTTGGTTGTCTTGCTCTTAATTAGGTTTCCAGAGAAGAGTGTTTAAAACCTCAGTGTTGTTACTCTGGTTCTGCACTGCATATGCAATAGGATCCATCTTTCAAGTGAGTCGTGAGATGAAATTGCAATTTGCAATTAGTGGTGTGCACGTGCCAGTGCTTACATTATGTCCTATGTCCATACAGAGAGGGGTGAACAATGCTGGTCAAAATGTGATAGTAAAGGGCTTGGTCTCTGCATGCTTATAACGTCTTTTCTCCCGGCAAACATTATCTGGGCCATCTGACAAGGTTACCTAAATTGCATGCCAACAGCCCAGGCTGTTTTATGTTCCTCAGTAAAAGAGAGAACCCATCTCTTCCAGTTTCAATCGCAGCATCAGACGGCTGCTATTCCTAAAATGACAATAAGATATCTTCCCCTAAAGGACAACATTCTAGAAGAACAAACATCTTGGTTTTCTTAAAATGACAGTTAATACACTATATATTATCATTGCGCCTTGCATTTTATTGTCTAGTTTTCATTAGGATCTCTTTGCTCAGATAGTTCTATTTCTTGTACCTTCTCTTGTAAGGCACATAGAGCTTTGAATCATGAAAACGAGTTTCGCTTCCCACCCAATGCAATTACAGTTTATTAATGCATTATTGATTGCTGGAATGTGCACACAGCAGACCAGAGAACCCTTTGGTGCCTCTGGCTCTGGCCTTCCCTAACTAACAGATGGAAACAAGAGAGGGGTTTCCCAGCCTCCTTCACCTGGCATGGCCCCTAGTGCCACAGCTAATTACAGCAGGCATACACCCAAAATCTCCAAAGACTCCCATCTTACACACACACAGACACTCACACTACATTGCACAGTTATATTTATGTATATGTAAACATATATGTGCATAAATGAAAACAATAAAAGCAAAAGTACTTAACTAGTTTTGAGTAGTTTAGAAATTTGAGTCCACTGCTAATATATGCACAAAGAGAGTTCTAATAGTTCTTGATGATTAAAATGTTCAGGAAGCTTGGCATGTTGAACAGTATGTTACTACAATGTACAGGCTCATAGATGCCTATCTGTTTATATGCAGTATTACTGTGGTGGTTAGCTACATAGAGTCCATCACCAGCTCATGGCTGGCTGCTTCATGTACAACGAGATAAATGCTGTTTGGTCCTATGTTATCCCTATGAGTGGTTGTGGATCAAACCATTATTATATGTACAGGGTTTTTAGAAGTTGATTTTTGATAGTGGATCACCAGGCCTTTCTTGCTAGTCTATCTTAGTCTGGAAGCTTCTTTGAAACTTATTCATAGTCATGGACACATGCTTGCTTCCACTGGCAGAGAGGTGGTGTCTGGGCATGAGGAATCTTGGTCAGGAACTAAAGTTGGGTTTCCACCTGGAAGAGACAGGTACCCCCCTTATGTACAATATGGAAACATGGATTTAAAGCAGCTTTGGGGCCTTCTCTGAATCCCCACCACTTGGAGCTTTATATTTAAAGAATCACATAATTTTGATAGTCTTGACTTCTGTGTAAGGATAAGGTGCACACATGGAGCCAAAGAAAAAGAGCTTCCGTAAAGCAGGGAGAGCTACCTCAATGGATGCTTAGGTCAGCAAGGACTTGGTGAGCTTCTCAAGCACCCACAATAGGTGAAATGGAAGGTGGGAGAGCTGGTCCAATGGAGAAAGCAACGAGAGGAGACGGAAAAGTGAATCCAATCCTACCCATTCCCTTACCTTCCTGAAGGAAAAAAAAATTTTTGTTTGTTTTAGGAAGCCGTTGAGCCATTAGACACCATACTGATCCGTGACTATGGTGGTACGAGACGTACAATTGTTTCCAAGTTTTATCTTCTTACTTATTTTTTAATCATTCGAATTTTTTCCTAAACAACTGTAGGGAAAATTCATTTTCATAGATTATGATCCAGCAGGACTCTACAGGCATAGTGCCCACTTCTCTATGGCTTGTTCTTCTAGACTCAGACTTCCACCCAGTGCTCAGGTTCTCTGCCCAAACCAGTCTTCCCTAAGAATGCCAACATCACCATGAGGTCTTTGGTATGGAGATACTTGACCTAGTAAGAAACTTCATGAGCTGTAATTCTCATGGAAGACACCCATGTCTTGGTTTTCTAGGGCCACCATACAAAATACCACAAGTGGGTGACTTTAAAGAACAAAAGTTTATTTTTCTCATAATTGAGGGCATGGCTCTAGGAAGAGATCCTTGTTTATTTCAGCTTCTAGCAGCTGCTGGCAAACCTTGACTTTCCTAGGCTTTACATGCACCTGTCTCCATCATATATGTCCCCTTCCCCCTGTTTGTGTCTCCACGTCTGTGCTGTTCTTTTTATAACCCTGAAGTGATTAAGTTTAGTACCCACTCTACACTGATCTGATCTAATTCACATAAAAATAAAACCCTCAGATTTACAGGAAGCAGGGCTGACAATTTCAGCACATATTTGAGAGGGACACGGTTCAATCCCTAGCATGTAGAAAGACAGAGCAGGTCTACAAACCTGCCACTCCTGGATCCCAGAGGAGCAGAGACACGGCATCCTTTCCAAGTTGACCGAGGTATCAAGATGAGTTTGTCTATAGTCATAGCAGTATAGTAGAGGCATAGGTAGATGTGCATACTTCGGTGGCTTTCCACTAGAGATATCAGATGTCACACAGGCAAAAAAACTATAAGGAAGCCTATGTTTATACTAAAAGGTATTTGTTCTCTTACTGAAATTAAAATTTAACCAGTGTCATGGATTGAATTGTGTCTCCTGCCCCAAATGAGTGTGAGTGGCTTGAGTTATGTAATGCTATCATGTGGCAGTGCTGCACTGATGTAATTATCTTCCATTTGGGGATCTGCTGTAATGTAATCACCTAATGACTAAGATCTGCTATAAGCAGGCAATCAGTTGAAAGGAAGTTTCCTTGAGAGTGTGACCCACATGACCATTTAGCTTATAAGATGTAACGAGGAAAGGGGAGTAAGTAGAAGAAAAGGACCCACTGCTAACAAAAAGGAAGAGTCTGGAGCAGAGTGTGAGGTTTGGATCTAGAGTCCCTGTGCTGGGCATCTGGGAGAGTCAGAGGGAAAGTTGGTACCAAGACATGGAGATCTCCCAGGAATGTCAAGACCAAAGATGCTGGAAGGAGACAGGGACCTTCCTCCAACTCATCAGAGAGAAAAAGCCTTCCTCCCGACTTGGCACCCTGAATTCAGACTTAGCCTCCTAACCTTTGAGAGAGTGAGCTTCCATTTGTTAAAGCCACCACTGGGAGTGGTTCTGTTAATTACATCACATGCTAACTATGAAAATTAGGGCACCCTGTATGTGATCATCTTTTCATGCCCCTTTCCTCGAGCCTGCCATTGGAGCAGCTCCACAAGAACCCATTCAAAAACTTGAGGCTCTATAAAAAATTACTTTAAAAATGAATTCTGATGCTTAAAAAATAAGAAATTATTCATTGAAAAAGCATCACCATACTTTAGCAAATAGATTTTATCTCTGGGAATATACGTGAACGGGAATATCTACATATTGTAACTTCCCAGCAACAATATTGAAATTTATTTTATTATTGTTTGATACCTTATAAGCAAAGCTGCTTATAGTAGATTGGATTATTGATTACAATTCTTCACTCTTTCCTATATTCACGCCATTAGCCCTGTAATCTTATAGTTCTTCTCCGATAAGAGGTTGAATATATTTTCCTCTTTATGTTTTCCTACATGTCTACTTTGGCCAATGAGATATTAGCAAATGTCCTGGTAGGATTAGGCTTACCCTTTTGCAATATGCCATCCCCATTAGAAGAACATGCCATGGGAGGTTGCCTACTTGTTTCAGAACCATGACATTCTTACAGCAGATCTAAATGAAGCCCATGGCCTCGAGTTAAACCCAGATGAGAGCCTAGCCAAGCTGACCCCCGTATTCATGAGCTAGAAACAAATGTTTCTTGCCCTATGCCCTGAATTTTGTTGTGGTTTGTTATACAGCACTACTGTGGCAAAAACTGACTGATGTGCTACGCCTCATTGCTCTGAGGCTTCCAGTCTCTTCAAGAGCCCAGATCCACTATAGCATGTAGGACACATATTTTTCCATTTAGAAAATAAATTTTGGAGCAAGAACTTTACAGGCAATGAATTCCCAAAATCCACAGAAAAGTCACTCACTGAATGAAAATTTCCATTCAGATTGCTAATAAGATTATCACTAATCTGCTCAATTTAAAAACCAAATGTTCTTCCCAAGATTGTTTTTTAAAGCATTTCAAAAATAGGAAAGAGGACTAGCCACCATGGGAAATTATAAAATGAACAGCTGTGGAAGCAGCTCATTTATAAGAGTACACATTTAACCAGGCAGAAGAGGGTGATTATTGTCCCCCGTCACTGTGTTTTACTTTCAGGAGGTGTGCTTATTAAGCTTGGTATTTTCAGGAGAAATCTAGTAAGTAGCAGATGGGAAGGTTAAAGCATGATTTTTTTATTTTAGTCAGCAGTTTTCTCTAGAGATTCCTGCCATACAATCTTCTCCCTCTACCCCCTCCTTGAAAAATATGTCAAAACTCTACTCCAATTACTGTTATTTGCTTCCCATAACAACTTTCAATGGGATAAAACCAAATATTTGTATTAATATTCCTAAACACCTCTAAAGGAATTTCAAGTTTTTTTAAAAAAAATCACATTGTAAGCTGCATTATGCAAACCCTGCCCCCCCAATATAAAAATAAAAACGAACTCTTAAATGAGACCCTCATTCCAGAGATGGAGTCAGGAACTACACTCAAGTTGCTACAGCAAACATGGCAACTCAATCGTTGTTCATGTGAACTGTAAAAATTACTGAGAAAGAATATCAAATCAAATTAACTAAAAGACACCTGCTTTCCCAGAATTCTACTTTTTTGTCTCTATATGCATCAATCTTGGGTTTCAAATACCGAGAAACATGAAACAACATTCACGAGGGACACCCACAATGGCAAAATGCAACAACAAACAAGTATTGAAAACCAGATCAGGCCCAAAGTGTAACCGAGGGGGATCAAGTGATAAGGCTGTAACTGTTCAAGGTGGGTTACCATCTCACCAGTACTCTGGTAGGCAATCAGTTGATTCTCATCCCCCCATTATGGACAGAGGGAAAGTATGGGAGGCTTATTTCGTGTGCAGAGCTCACAAATGTATCGTGGGCTTCTGGGGTCATCCATCCCCTTCTGTTGTCAAGGTGGTCTCTATATTCCTGTGGGATATACTCAAGGCTATATTTCGGCTCCTACGGACTTCTAATTATCATTGGTTTCAACGAGGATTTGAGTATGCATAATTGATGGTCTGTTCTATAGACAGCCTTGGGACTTTTTTTTGCCTGATGATATTAAGCTTCTCCATCATCTCTTCACACACACATGTAATCAATTTGATTCATCTGTCTTCCATCTGGCTGAGTCCACGATGATAGTGGTTGTTCATGTTGATAAAAACGGTATTTACGACGAAAAGAGTTTTGCGCATGTGAAATTCTCTCATGAGGTCTCCGATTTCATTTCTATGATCAAGGCCAAATTTTCTAGTTACTGATCCTTCCTCCATACTTTCCACTTTTGTATTCCAATCCTAGTAACTACCAATGCATCCTGACTACATATTTGATCCATTTCAGACTGAAAGGTTGGCAGAACTCTTTAGCTCCTTCATTATTGGCTTTGTTGGTTGATATGCAAATTTTCATAATACTTAGATTAATGGTCTTACATGTGTATAGATATTATTCTATCACAGACAACAATGTACTTCAATATAGACCTTAACATGTTCTTTTGATGATGAATGTGACATTATTTCTTTTGAATTTGCCATTCTTAGCATGGTAACCCGTATGATTTTCTGATTCAAAATGACTAACGTGCCCATTTTGTTTCACTAGCATGTAGGATATTGATCTTTATGCATTTCATTTTTGATGCCTTCCTGGATTTGTACAGTCCACGTTCCAGTTGTTAATGGATGTTTGCTGCCGTTTCTTCTCATGTGGTGTCACCCCTCTGTAACAAATAGAGCTCTTGAAAGCCTCCTCCACTCCCACCAACAAGGCCGGCCCTCGTGTGAAGAGGCTGCTCTTCACATTTTGAATGTGTCTCAACCTGAAGAGCTCATCATCTCAGACTCTATCAGACAAGAGCCCGCTGCTGTTTGTGTGATTCTCAGGGACTAATCACTGAGAAGTGGACCTTCTGCTCTTTCTTCCCACTCATTTCTTTGTCTGGAAGCGCTGCGGAAGCCTACCCTGCCTGGGTGACTCTGTTATTATTTGAAATTCCCGTGTCATCGCTTTCAGGATCCCAGCCATGGGCAAGCCACCGCAGTGAGATAAACTGACAGGTGAGTGGTGGTACGATCCGTTGGTGAAAAACAAATTCAAACCATTATAAGATATCACTACACACCTTTCAGAAGGCTCAAATAAAAATATAGATAGTTCCTGACTTACAGTATACTTTAATTACAGAAAATAACACTTCTGAAATCCAAGTGGGGGCTATTTTATTTTTTTCTATTTTTGTACATCTTATTGTTAGTAAGGGGTATTACATACAATGTTTCAGCACAGAATTTACTGCTGTAATTCTCAGATGTTCGCTCATAGATATTCAATGCTTTGATTTACTCTTCAAATCACTGCTATACAGATTTCGTTTTCTAAATTAAATGAGAGACCTTGGGTGCTTGAACACCTGGACCTAAATGCAATTAGCTTTGCTAAAGTCAGTAGACAAATTTCAGAAGCATTGAGAGGTTATTAGTAATTATATAAGGAATAAAACAAAAAGACAATGCACATCACTCACTGTTTAGACTAGAAATGAAATCTCCATTCCGAAGAATAATTCCGATGATCGAGAGCCTTCCATAAGTGAAGTGAATACTGTAACTGATAGGTCATCATTGTCCAACTCTTCTACATGGTAGGAGTAACTTGATGGATTCTGTTCTTTCTGTGTATCAAAATGTATCCATAAGTTTGTATGTAAAGTTTCCAACATCAAAAGACCCCCCAACAATCACATTTATAGATCTACTAAAAATAAAAAACAATACAATGAAAACTGAAAAAGAAAGGAAGAAAAATCAGACTTTTATCAGAACTGATTTAGAATGGAGTTGCTGGAATGAAATTCTGTTGTAAAGCAGGGACTGTCGGAGAAGACAACACAAAATGCTTGCAAAGATGCCAAAACAACATCACTCATTCATTGATTATGGGCATGCAAAGTGTTACACTTGGGAAAATAATTGGGACATTTCTCATAAAATAAAACAGACAAGTACTATATGGCCCAGCAATGGCTCTCTTGGGCATCTATCACAGATAAATAAAACTTAGGTTCACAGAAAAACCTGCATGATATTTATGACAGATGTATTCATAATAGTGAAAAACTGGAACTAACTCAGATGTCTTTCAATGGGTGAATGGGTAAAGAAAATGTGGTGCATGCTTACTGTATAGTGTTGCTTTGTAATACAAAGGACTGAATCATTGATTCAAGCACAAGAGAGCTTGTTGAGTAAAAAACAAAATCTAATTTCAAATGTTATATATTATATAATCCCATTTATAGAGCTTTCATGAAATTACAAAAATTTTACAACTGTAGAAAAAATTCAGGGGTTTCCAGAGATTAAGTTGAGAATTGAGAATATGATGCTGGTGAAGAACACTGGCTATATCAGGGGTTACCAGAAAATCAACAAATCTGTGTTGGAAGCAGTATAGCCCAATGATTCTCAGATGTAAGGATGGCAAGACTTGGCTCATATATTTTAAATATGGTTCCAGGAAGGACTAGATCTTCAAGGAGGCATCATGATGAGTGAATTCGAGCATCAGCAAAAATGAGAAGGACCTTTAGCTACTGGATTGGCACAGTGGTTTCAACAATGGTCTCAAACATAGGGATGACGCCAGGATAGCAAATAATGGTGCAAGCACTTTTTCATTCTGTTGTGCATCAACTCTAAAGCAGCAACCAATGAGAGCAGCAGGATTCGGGGAATGTGAGTAGAGAGTGAGGGCAACACTAGGAAGCCTTTTGATATTGGAAATGTTCTTTGTTTTAACGGCATCCATCTCAATATGTTGGTTATGATAGTGTTCTAAAGTTTTGCAAAACATCAACACTGTGGGAAATTGGAAAAATGGTACACAGGAGCTCTCTGTGTGGTGTCTTATAAATGCATATTATACTCAACCAAACCCATTGCCACAGACTCAACTATGACTTATAGTGACCCAATATAGGGTTTCCAAGATTCTAAATCTTTATGGGACCAGACAGCTTCATCTTCTTCTACACAACAGTTAGTGGGTTTGAACAACCAACCTTGAAGATAGCAACCCAATGCATACATCCCAGCATCATAGGGTGAGTGAAAAAGTGTTTTCACTCAGGTTGCAGTTCATACATGCATGGGATTTATCCAAACACGTTTAAACATGTCTTTGTGACCACTTGACTGAAGACAAGTTCTCTCAGTAATATAGTTATCTTGGCCACTCCAAACTCGCGGCCACTTAGTTGATTCCAAGTTATAACAACATTATAGAACAGGGTAGAACTATATCTGTGGGTTGCAGAGACTAGAATTCTTTTTTTCTTAATTAAAAGATCATTTTGTTGGGGGGCTCTTACAGCTCTTATGACAATCTATATGTCAATTGTATGAGGCATATTTGTACATATGCTGCCATTATTCTTTTCTAGACATTTACTTTCTATCGAGTCCTTGGTATCAGCTCCTTTTTCCCCCCCTCACTCCCCCACCCTCGTGGCACCCTTGATAGGTTATAAATTATTATTATTTTCATATCTCACACTGACCGCTATCTCCCTTCCCCCATGGTTTCTGTTCTTCCCCCTAGAGGGTTGTGTGGTTATATGCCAATCATTGTGATTGGTTCCCCCATCCCTCTCTCTCTCTCCCTCTCTTTCCCCTACCCTTTTGGTGTTTTGTGATGCTCACCCCATCCCGGCACAATCGCTGAAGACAAAATGGGTGCATAAGCAAATGTTTCCAAGAAAGCAGATGGTTTCCATTTATTAAAAGATATAGAGTCTGGGGTCTTAAAGGCTTGAAGTTAAACAAGTGGCCATCCAACAGTGAAGCAACAAAGCCCACATGGAAGAATTATACCAGCTGGTGTGATCATGAGGTGTTATCAGGACCGGGTAACTTACACCAGAAGATTGATAACAACAAACAAACAAGAATATGTTGTTGAGAATGAGGGGGGTCGGAGTAGAGACCCAGAGACCATCTGTAGACACTGGAACATCCCTCCACAGGGGGGTCACAGGGAAGGGATGAGTCAACCAGGGTGAAGCAGAGCACCGATGGATTACACAGTATTCCTCTGGTTCCTTGAGGCTTCCTCACCCCCCCACTGTCATGCCCCTAGTGCTGTTTCTCACTCTGGACTGGACCGGAGCATGTACACAGGTACAGGTGAGAGATAAAGTTTATGCCACACAGAATCCAGGAACAGGAATGGGAATAGCGATACTAAAAGAGACTATTTTCTTTATGGGAGCAGAAAGCCTCATCTTTCTCCCACAGTGTGGCTGATGGTTTGGAACTGCGGACCTTTCAGTTAGCAGCCCAAGGCATATCCACTACATCACCAGGGTGCCTTTAGTCTTATTAGGGTTCTATAAAAGGGGAGGGGGGTTGTACCATGGAATAAGTTAAATCAAGGCTAATGTCAAAATTTTAATGCAACTTAATTGTCCATCTTTCTAAACTATGAAAGTTTTACAACAAGTTTAGGGAAATGCTGCTCCCACATAAAATGACGGTTTTGAGACGGAGCAAGCATTTTAAGAAGTCAAGCAGCTCTCAAAGATGAGCTGGAAGTGTGAAGACCTCTAATTAAAACAAGTGACGAGACGGTGGCTGCGGCTGTCATGCTGAAACTGGTGGGGAAATGTCACAGAATCACCACTGCTGATAGCTGTTCACACAGCTTGGCCTGTTCACGTAGCTTGGACTTTCACATAGCTTGGCCTTTTTAATTTTAAGTAAACATATCAGCCTTAGCAAGCTTTTAGCACTATTTTTTCCCTTTAGTCTGTTAAGCAATATTATTCCTTTTTTTAAATTATTCCTAATAAGGATGATCTTGATTTAATGAATTGAAATCTGGGGAGAGTTTGGAATTTACCCCGATGATCCAGAAAGCAAGAGTCAACCAAGACAGTGGCTTCGAAGTGTTCTGCTGAGCCAGTTAAATTTAAGATGAAGAGGTTTGCCCAGAAAGTTAGGGTGACTATTTTCCTGTTATTCCAAAGGCTAATCTTGACACATCTTCTTGAAAGACAAAGGATGATAATAGCAACTCACTAGGAAGAAATTTTTTTAAAACTTGAAAACTACATCAGTGAGAAAAAGAAAAATGTACTAAGGAATATTTTTCCAACACAACAACGTACCTGCGCATTTTCCTAGGGCATCAAGGGATGTTCTAAGAAAATGTCATTAGAAAACCTTACTCCATCCGTCCTACAGCCCAATCTTGTCTCTTCAGACTTCTTTATTTCCTAAACTCAGAGAACATTTAAGAGGAACATCATTTGAGTGTCTCAAGGACATCCAAACTGTCATTTTGAAATGGTTTAAATCACACCTAATTCTTCTTCAGGGATGGGTTAGAGAAATGGAATAATTTCATCAGCAGTATATACCTACATGAAAGATGTATCAGGAAACAATATGCTCATATTTTTTAGTTTAAAAGTTTTATTATTTTGTAGCAATACTTTTTGACCCACTCTCCTACTTTAGTAAAAATGAGTTCTAGCTATCTGACAATTCTTAGTAATGGTGTTGAGTAAAGCAACAAGTGCCCGGAAGACCACATATAGCATAAAAAAAAATGTAGATAAATTTTATAAGCAAGAAAGGCCAATCATATATATTGCAAGATAGAGAAAGGAGCAATAAACCCAAAACTTGCACAGTGAGAATTAAATAAAGAAGTGCTTTTTGGTAGATGTAGGTTATTAGTATGGTTTCCGTCTGTGGATTATATGACAAGTAGGGTTCATCATCACATTAATAAAAATATTTTTAAGGAATTAATATGAGAGTTTATGAGTAAATTAAAGATGACACTAAGACATGACACTTATAGTGAAAATTCATTAACATTGTGATCCTGAGGTCTATTTAGTGTGTGTGGTGGGGGTGGGAAGGGGGTGGGGTTCTGACAAACCTTCCTGTAGCTAAGCCAGTTTCTAATAGACCACATCAGTTTTTTGAAGTACTTTTTTGAAAGATGATAATGTTTAGCAATTATTTGAAAAGGTATAATATATTCTCTATTCCATGCTAGACCCACCGAAAAAGTGGCTAACTTTGCTAGGTGAGGCGTTAAATGACACAAAGGGTTAAATGGTACAGACTGCTGACGTGTCCCTGGGGATAGTCAGTCCTGGAGTGAGCTATCCATCCCTCTCCTTAGCTTTGCCTTTCACACTTTGGCTCCATCTGTGCATATGACCACACATTGATTGTGTATTTATTTTTTTGTAATTGAAGCAGTGTCTGCTAGATACCCGCTATATCTTGATAAAAGTGTCTTCACCAGTTATTTTGCCAAAAGTTCTTTTAAAATTAACAGCTCCACAGACAGCATCATTATAAATATGGTAACCTAAGACCAATAAACCAAATGTATTATTCCTATTCATGTCTTCAGCCATCTGCAATGAAAAGAACCAGGTGAACTCCAGCCTCTCAGCCAGTTGTTTAAGGAAGTCTTCAGAGCATCTTAAAATGCACACTCTCTGGAGGACCTGAGCCCGCAGACAGGTTCACTCTAGGGAGTCTCTTTCACAGCCTCCAAGTGCTCTGAATGTTCACCATGACCCCGAGCACTTCCTCTGGGTTCAAGGTGAGATCTTTCTGTGTTTTTCTAATATTTTATGTCTCTGCTTGAAAATATATTTTCAAAGTTATCTCCCTTTGTAGAATTGGACAAGTACCAAATCCATGGGTCAGACATTAGGGTAGGAGGCTTCTCCTTTCAAAGTTTTAAACAGATGAAGGGTGACATTCATGTAATAGAAAAGACAAATATTTGTACCAAAGGTCTGACGGCATCAGCACAGTCCGTTCAGTGGGAAGGAGATTGAAGTAAAGTTACAACCTTGTCAGTTAAGCACTTACATGTAATCAAGGCAAAAAATTTAGACTGATTTATAACAATCATGGTTTTCTGTGTAATTGTATGCTTAAAAAAATCCCTTGTTCATTTGGTGAAAAGCTCATTGGAACAAACAAGCACTAACTATTGATGGTAGGATTGTAAAATGGTCCAGTCACTGTGGAAACAGTATGGTGGTTCCTCAAAAAGCTGAGCGTAAAACTATGATTACCTTTTGTGATAGCTTTTTGTTTACTTGGCTTGCCTGTGATTTGGCATTAAGATATGAAGGTGTGGCCTGCTTCCATTATAAGTAAACTCTGTGGAAACGCTCGTTTGCTCTTTGTTGGGTCTGTATGCTGCATCCAGCTTACCATGTGACCTCTGTTTTTCCTGGTTTTCACTTCAGCCAGTAGTGTGTTGTACTGTCTGCTGATTCTTGGAGTCATCAGTAACCTGCCATCTTTGGGGCTAACGTTGAATTCAGTTGCCTCTGTAGGCACAAACCAGACCCGTTGACATTGGATTACTCATCGGGTTTTTCTGGAGCACTCATCTCTTCCGGCATCTCTTTATGAGGAGGCACTTCTAGCAGGGCCATGTCATAAGAACTAGTTTTTCTTAGATTGGGGCTAGAATTAAGTGTGAACCCCAACTCTATTTATAGATCGATGGTTTATATATGTTCTGATTTAATTTAGAGGCCTCATTATCGTTTTATGACAGAGCACATTCTCAATCATCTCCCTATGGTAATTCTATTGATAGCCTCATGAATGTATCCAATGGCATAGAATTTAATGTATTGTTGAGAAGAGGAAGTTATGCAAGTACAGATCAACCCCAAACTCCAATCCATGAGTTGTTGATTTGTACAGATCAAACTCTTAAATGATTGAACACTGTTTACATTGATACAAAGGTTGTTGATAGGGGAAAAGTTCCAGTAACATTCATTCACAAAGAAAGAACGGTGCCTATCAGATTAACACATGCCTTAGTAAAGCTAGGAGGGCATTAAAATAGGAAATATATGGTGGTTCTGGGCCACTTTTCATGGAGCACCTGCAAAACAAGGGGTCCCAACCAAGGTCCAGTGTACATCAGCTCCACAGTGTTAGGGATGCAGTCATCTATTTCTTCTCACAGCAGGGAATTTCAGACTCACGTCCAAAGGCTACAGGTCAGTTTGCGGGAAAGCCCAGTTCATTCATGAGGTGTCCACATTGAGTCCTTCTCGTGCGGCTTATGAGGGATGCTGTGCTCCTTAGAAGGAGAGCGTCTAAGGCACTGTCATTCATAGCACATGGTTGGATAAGAACTAGATCAGAAGTGTCTAACCAGAAATATAGTCCTGGGTTTATTATCTCCTTGGTTTTCTACAAGCATTGCTAAGCATCCCTTCCCAATGAGAAGCTGCTCCTCCCCATTTACCCACCAACAGAGGGGTGATTACCTACCAAATAACTCCTCCAAAACACAGATGCTCCCCTAACCCCATTTTGACTTGGGTTTCTAGTAAGTTTCCCTTATCAATCCTGTAGGCATGACTGCTGATTTCGTTTGACCTCATCACAATATTGCATGACATCAAAGGGATGATCTCCCTTCCCCCTTTCTTGAAGAAGTGACCCAGCCTAGGTGAGGCCTCCTCTATCAAAGAGGTTCTTAAGATGTGCAAGTAAGGGAGGTGATATGTGGTTCATGGGCTGTAGGCAGGCTCTCTACTCCTCCATTTGAGAAATCAGATAGGAAGTTTACGTGGTCCGACAGCAGAAGCTTGCCCACGTCTTGGTGTTATTCCTACTATCGTGGGCTCATACAGTTTTTGTCCTTTTGTGATTGACTAACTTCACAAACATAAGTTTCCAGGTCCTTTCCTGTCAGGAGGTAGTTCATGCCTTCATCACTGTTTTTAGAGATGCATAGTATTTCATTGTGTGTAAGTGCCATCGTTTCTTTATCTAGTCCTCTGCTACTGAACACTTGAGCTGTTTCCAGCTTCTTGTTATTGTGAACTGTGCTGCAATAAACATGGGAGAGCATATATCTAGTGATATTCTGCCTCATTTCTTGGGGGTCTCATTTCTATGCCCAATGGTGGTATTGTTGGGTCATATGGGATTTCCATCCCCGCTTGTTTTAGGTAGTGCCATATCACTTTCCATAGTGGTTGTATGTGTTTACAAGTCCACCAACAGCGTATATGAGTTCCAGTCTCTCCACATCCTCTCCAGCATTTGTTGTTTTCTGGTTTTTTGAATTGGGCTATCATTGTGGATGTAAGGTGGTATATCATCAGAGTTTTAATTTGTATCTCCTGGATGGAAAACCTCTTTTTTCTCTCAAGGACCAATTAATGTGCTTGGACTTCATATCTTGTGGTTAGCAATTGTGTTAAACCTGGGTGACTAGAGAAATGAATCCAGACACTCAAATATGTCTAGTAACTGTATGTTAAGCAAATATCCTAGCCAAGTCCAGACCGATATTAGCCTGTGAGTCTGATACTAGTCCATAAATCCCTCTTTAGACTCACGCAACACATGCAATGATGCAAAATGTAGGAAGATCACAGGCCAGTGGGTGCAAAGTCTTGTGGATCCAGTGGTTGTGGAAGCATCTCCAGAGCTCTTACACATCTCAACGTGGCTCCATGAGCTTTGTCATCAGGAAGGTGAAAGCAGAGCGTGTGTGGCCTCCCTCCAGGGAGAAAGAGGAAGAGGCTGGCCTCCAAGACACAGGCCTCCAAGAGACATTTATCTCATTTGCCCTCCAATCAAGCTGTGACCTGCTTGACAGACTAAACTCTGCCCACATGGTCCTAAGGAAGCCATATTGGCACCAAAAAACCTAACTATCACAGCAACCCATTGCTTAATTAACACACTGCCCCACCCAGGATCCCCAATGATAATAGAAACAATTTATAAAAGGGAAGACAACATAACATGGTTAAGAACTCAAATTTTCTAACTTCAGTTCTGACTCTATCACTTATTAATTTTATAACTTTGAACAAAGTGCCTATTTTATATCTCAGTTTCTTCATGTAAATGTGATAATAGTATCTAGCCAATATAATTGTTTTGAAATTTAATTAAATAAATCATGACAAGGCATTACAAGGCCTCACTTAGCACAAAGCCTCGCTCATAGTAAATATTCAACAAACACTAGTTATTATAGGACTTTTGTTCAGGTTAGTAACAATCTCACAAATTCATCTGAAGCGTAACATACCAATTTTGTAATAAATTTTACACATTTTATTTTTACGGTTGAGAGTATATACAACAAAATCTGCACTGATCTGAGCATTTCCACATTGATATTGATTGTATGGATTACATAATTTGAGTTATGTAACCATTCTCATCCTCCTTTTCTGTTGTTCATCCTTCATTCACACAAACTCACTACATCTTAAGGGTCCTATCTAATCTTTCTTTTTTTCTTCCCAAATGCTTTTTCCCCAACAATTTTATTGGCACATAATTCACATTTCATACCATTCAACAGTCCAGTTGTTCAAGCACATCAGGGGGAGTTGTGCAATCACCACCTCCTCTCTCTCAGAGCCTTCCCTCTCTTCCACGGTCACCTTGCCTTCAAACTCAGCTGTGCAATCACTGTCAGTTCTAGTGCTCCCTCCCACCTCCTGTTCCCTCCCCAAATCTCCCTCCCCTTCCCCGCATCCATTCAACACCCCTGCATTCCCCACCACAACTTGTAATATTTATTATCGCCATACTTCCATTCCTCCTGTGCTTCACAGCTGGGAAACCCAACAGAAAACAGTTCAAGATATATTGCACTAAGGTGGTAAGGATAAGATCATATTAGTATAAAGGCAAAAATACAAATTATGTGTAAGAGGGAGAAGACCCCCATCAACCTTCAAAGAGCCAGGGAAGAGATTTATGTCATGGGACATCTAAGAGATACTTGCACCCAGTCCTAATTCAGGACGTGTCTATAGAGAGGACAACTGGCCTGGTACCAAGTCCCATCCCGCACACTCAGGATTACAATGGGCTCTGGCTGACAGAAAGGCCGTCTGGGACTCTGTCTCATCTTTCCTGTTGCTCTTATCAATTTGTTCGCATAATGCTCACGGCAGACATGTTTTACTTGTCAAGCTAACCATTATTCAATTTTAAGAAGACGTCAGGGGATGTTTTTGGTCTAATATTGGAAGATTATCTCAGGGCAATAGTTTTAGGAGTCCATCCATCCTTCACGGTTCCAAAAAGTTTACATGAATTTGAAATTCTTTTCTGCATTTTCTCCATTTTGATTAGGGTTCCTCCATGGAATCTTTGATCACAGTGTTCAGTAATGGGAGTTGAGCGCCATCCACTTCTTCTTGTCTCATTGCAGAGGAGATGTTTGCTCATGGGGGCAGTCTAACTTTCTATTTCCTCTTCTTAATTCTGACTCCCATACTTCAATTCTAACATCAGCATTCTGACATTAACATGAGTAAAGTGTAGACAGTTTACCAACAATTCTTCAAGAATAAATTTTTTGTGAGCTAGAAGTCAGGAAGACTGAAACAGAAGGTTAATAGCATGCAATATTGGAAATAAAAATATTTTTTTAAAATGAGAACAAAATACACTTTAGAATTTTTAAAATCACTTTATTGGGACTCATATAACTCTTATCACAATCCACACATACATCAATTGTGTAAAGCACACATACATTTGTTGCCCTCATCATTCTCATAACTCTCGCTTTCCACTTGGGCTCCTGGAATCAGCTCCTCATTTTTCTTCCCCACCCCTCGCTGCTCCCCACTTCTTTATGAACCCTT
>NW_022111324.1:76556800-76574042 GCF_000313985.2 Echinops telfairi
TCTCGATAGCCAGGCACGATCAGCCTTCTTCACCACACTTACTTATGCACACATTCGTCTTCAGTGTTTGTATGGGGAAGGTGAGCACACAATGATGGTTTTTGTTGTTTGGTGTCTGATACTTGATCCCTTCAACACCACGTGATCACACAGGCTTTGTGCTTCTTCCCTATGGGATGTGTTGCTTCTGAACTAGATGGCCACTTGTTTACCTTCAAGCCTTTAATACCCCAGAGACTGTATCTTTTGATAGCTGGGCACTATCAGTTTTCTTCACCACATTTGCTTATGCACACATTTGTCTTCAGCGATCGTGTTAGGAGGTGGGTATCATGGAATGACCGTTTAGCTGAGCAAAGTGTTCTTGTATTGAGGGAATGCACACGTGAAGGCCCAATGTCCACCTGCTACCCTACTACTAAACTTACAAATATATGCACATAGGTCTATTTCCCCCATAATCATAAATATTTACATATATACATGTCCGTATTTAGGCCTCTAAGTATTTCCTTTGCCTCCTACTCCTTTCCTCTATTTCCTTATGCTTTCCTCCTGTCACACTATCATGTTCAGCCTTCATTCTGGTTTCAGTAATTCCTCTCAGTTACATTGCCCTTGGTCACTCCCTACCAATCACTTTAGAATTTTTGATGCAGCCAATGTTCAGATAATTATTCCATTGCTATATCTATCTATCTATCTATCTATCTATCTATCTATCTATCTATCTATCTATCTATCATCTATCTATCTATACACACAAACAGATAGCCAGTGTATTATTTAATTCAATTCAACAAACATTTTCCTACTCTGTCTAGGTTACTGAGTCAAAAGTTTGAGAAAACAACACAATAAAAGAGGAATTTGGTTACAAATGAAAGAATGCAATAGAATATAGTGTTGAAGACCATAGAGAGTGGGTGTCTCTTTGTACCAGTCCATGGCCGTTTTGAAAATTTGGGCTGTGTAGTAAATGTTGAGGTAAGAAAGTGAGAGGCTTCTTTCTTTATTCTTCTTCTGTAGTGCTTTGCTTATCTTGGGTCTCTTTTCTCTCCTTATAAAGCTGAGGATAAGTTTTCCCATCTCATTACAGAATGATCTTGAAATATGAACCTGTATTATGTTATAGCCATAGATCACTTTGGTAAGTATTATCATTTCCATAATGTGAAGTCTTCCTATTCATAATCTGTCTTGAAAGAAAAGCGGCCAGAGTGCTCCTTTGAGGCAAGGATGGCGAGACTTAGTTTTACATATTTGACCTCCATGGAGAAGGGCATCATGCTCAGTAAGAAGTAGAGGGGCAGCAAAAAGAGGAAGGCCCTCACATTGACACAGTGGTTACAACAAGGGGCACAAGCCTAGAAATCATTGTGAAGATGGTACAGGAACGGCCAGTGTTTCACTGTGTTTTGCATGGGATCACTATGGGTTAGAACTGACTCCATGGCACCGACCAACAAAAACAACATCCATAACCAAAATTACCAAACTCACTGCCATCGAGTCAGTTTTGACTCGTGGCAACCCTACAGGAGAGGAAAGAACTGCCCTTTGGGGTCTCCAAGACCTTACCACTTCACAGGAGTGTCATCTCATGCATGAGAATACATACAGCCTCATCAGTTTCCTGAGGAGCAGCTGGTGGTTGCAAACTGCTGGCTTCGCTTAGAAGCCCATCACGTAACCACTGCGCCACCAGGGTTCCTTCCCTACATGGATCTCTTTGTGTAGCTCTCTTTTGGTTCCTTGTGGTAATATTTTCCAGTTTGCTTTGTATCGATCTTTTATTTCTCTGTTTAGAGTTTTTCCTCAGTACTTTATCTTTGGGTGGCCATTGTAAATGGGACTATTCTCCTGATTTCTTTTTCAGAGCTCTCTTTGTTAGTGTACAGTGATTCAATTGATTTTTGTATGTTCATCTTGTACGCTGTAATTTTGCTGTGTCTTTCAATTAGTTCCAATAATTTTCATGGTGAGTCTTTGATAATTTCCATATTTAAGATTATGTCATGTATAAATCCAGAGTTGGGCTGCGAAAACATCAAGTCAGCAGTCCCAGAGAGTGACAGTGTGGGAAACTCTCAAGGGCAGTTCTACCCTGTCCTCTAAGGTCCCTGTGAGTCAGCATCAACTCGATGGCAGCGGATTTGTTGTTGTTGTTTTCCCAATTCAGAAGCCTTTCACTTCCCTTTCTTATTTTATCATTCTGAAAAAGATTTCCAACACAATATTGATAGGAATGATGATAAAGTGTGTCCTTGTCTGGTTTCCATTCTCAAGGGAAATGCTTTCAATTTCTCAGTCAGTGAAGACTAGCATTGGCCATTGGTTTACATACATGCCTTTAATTATGTTCAGGAATTTCTCTTTTACTCCTCTTGTGTTGTGATTTTTTTTTATCAGGAATGGGTACCGGATTTTGTCAAATTCATTTTCTGTGCTGACTGATATCATCATGTGTTTCTTTTCCTTTGTTTTATTTATGTTGTGGATTATCAGTTTTGTTTTATTTTTTCCTAATGTTGAACCATTCCTGTGTACCTGGTAGGAATCCCACTTGGTCATGATGTATTTATAAATACATTAATACTATATATATAAGCACTTAATATAAATACATAAATATGAAGTACATATATATAAAGTCTAGGATTTTGTTGAGAATTTTTGCATCTATGTTCATGAGGGATATTGGCTTATACTTTTCTTTTTAGTGATTTCTTTACCAGGTTTTGATATCAGGGTTATGCTTGCTTCCCAAAAAGAATTTGGGGGCATTTCACGATTTTCTTCACACTGGAATCATTTGGACAGAAGTGGTGCTTGGTAGAGTTTACCATATGGTGCCAGACTGATTTTGTGGAGAGTTGTTTAATGACTTGATCAGCTCCTTCTTTTGTTATGTGTCTGCTCACACCTTCTATTTCAATCTGTGTTCATGTCGGTAGGTAGTGTGTTTCTAGAAACTTGTCCATTTATTCTATGTTTCCATATTTTTCCCAAATCAAAGTTTAGAAGGGTTAAGAAAAAAGGAGGGATGGACCAGGAACCTCAGAGAGGGAGTGGAATAAGTGATGCTCTTGTGTGGGGGTTGCAATTCCATGAACCATCATTTGTATCAATTGGAATGGGAAAGAGATCCCTTAGGTAAACCTTCACCCAGTTTCACGAAGTGTTAGGAAAAAAGAGCAAATATAGTGGTCTCTGAGATCTTATTGAAACTAGCAATTTAACCTAAGTATCCATTTCCTCATCTGCAAAACAGTACAGTAGAAGCACTTTCCTCTGTAAAATTATTGCAGATTAAATGAGAAATATAATCTGTTGGACACAATATTGACTATCATTAACAACAATAATCAATGCACTTTATCTGCCCACAGTTGGAGCAAGTATAATTGGATGATAAAGGACACCAGCACACAGATGGCTACAATAGTCATTTATCCAAGAAACATTATTTGGCGAGGAGCGGATGCTATTAAGATAAATGAAAGAAACCCTGGACTAGTTGAAAGCCTAGCAAGAAACATAAATAAATACCACCATAAGCTCAGAAGTATGATTGAGTACGACATGGGATATTTGGGAAGCATTTAGGAGAAGCTAAACTGGGTGTCCCATCAGCTCATACTCAGGGCACCCCGCGTGCCATTAGAGTAGAACTTTGCTCTGCTGGTCTTTCTTGCCGGGCATCTCTGACTGGAATAAAACTGTCAAACTTTACAGCACAGTAACTTGTTTTGCACCAATCAAGCACTTCCCCTTGTAGACGAAAACCCTTTGAAAGTGGTCACTATCCTCTCACTCTGTGCTTACTTATCTTCCATCCTCTCCTCAATCCATGCGAATCCTCTAACTGGACATTTGTCTCACCCCTTTTTTGTTCCACCTTTAACCCCCACTGAAAGCCTCCTTCAAAATAAAGCCTGCAGTCAGTTCTCTGTCATCATCTCACCATTGTGCCCATCGTTTTAAACACTAGCAATAGAGTAATGATCTTTAAAATCTGGGTGTCTAACCCTGACGGGATCAAAACAAAACAAAATTCACTGCCATCCAGTCAATGCTGACTCATAGCCACCTGCTGTGGGATCCCAAGACTGTCACTATTTACGGGAGAAAGCCCGGTCTTTCTTCTGTGGAGCTGCTGGTGGTTTCAAACAGTTGACCACGCAGATTGCAGTCAAACATAACCACTACTCCCTCAGGGCTCCTGTAACTGTGACACGACAGGGAACAGTAAAAAAGAAAAGGTTTGCAAGATATGGAATTGCTTTTAGGAAAGTAATTTAGCCTTGGTTCTCAGTTCTTTCCAACTGTGCCAACATTTGACAGGAATGAATGGGGGTTAGCCAGAGGGATTACCTGAGGGCCCGAGGCTGGCCATATCTCAAGAGGCATAGTTACATAAGACCTGAATATCCCACTATACGCACTGACGTCAAATTGATTCCAACTCACAGCGATGTTCTATTGGGTTGTTGAGGCTGTGAGTCTTTAAGGGAGCAAGTAGCCTCAGTTGTCTTTCTTTGAGCAGCTGGTGGTTTTGAACTGCCGACTTTGTGATTAATAACCCAATGCTTACCCAACAGTGTTGGTAGGGCTTTTTTTTAGTAAGAGACCAGAACCTTATCTCAAATGAGCATCAGCTTGGTGATCATGCACAGAAAAATTTAGTGTATTTTCTCTTGGGAACATGCAATTCTGTAAGGTGACTCCTCTTCAGACATAACCCTCCTCATTTGTATCTTGTTTGGTGAACTGAAGTTGTTCCTGTTTTAACTGCTGCGTAAACAGAAATCCAGGGAGCTGGAGTTAATTATTTGAGGCCCCCATACACTAAATGGGCAGAGTTCAAGCCATTAATTTCTGACTCCAAACCTCATGCCTTTATTTTGTTTGTTTTGCAATAAAATATTATTATTTACTATAGCGAAGGGTCTGTATCCAACAGCTACCATCAAATTCCACTCTTCTCTGGCTTCATCCAGCTAGATGAAGAATGAGATGCAATTATTCTATTCCTAGGCTTTGGGTTTTCTATCTTATGATAAAGCCCTTCATCTCCAACTGCGAATAAAGGTTTTATGCAGCAGCTCCAACCAACCAGCACTCAGAAACTTGATTAAGAGGTCTTCTTTCTCTGGGAGTAATATCCTGGGAGCCAAAGGCCAACATTTTGGATGGGGTTCAGTTCCCAAGATAATGAGAACAGCTATTAAGCCTCGTGTTATCTGCCTTTTTGTCAGGGTTTAAGATGATTGTTGATCATTAAGCATGAGTCAAAGCAGGGAAAGGACATTAACCCAGGACGACCAAATCTCGTCCATGAACATTCATCTGCTTAGTAGTTCATCTGGCTTACATGAAGTCTTCAGAAAGGGCCTGGGAGTAGTGAGTGGTCTAAGGAATTTGCTCGAAGATTAAGGTACGCATGACTCTGTTCAAAGAGCACAGCTAGCCATAAGCAGATCCAATAGAGTCTCCTTACTTTAAATGATGAGGTTCTCATGGAAGCTCTGCCCCTTCTTTTCTACACTGAAAAATAGAATCACAGCATTAGAGGCTCATTTGTTTTGTCGTTTCCTTTTCCCATTAGATCTGAATTAAACTCTAATTATCTTGTAAGAGATGGTATACTAAGTTCCATTATAGCAGAATGAGGATGTTTTTGTCCGACTTTTTCTTGATTGGAAGGACTGCCTTCCACTCCAGAGTGCAGCAATGGGGACAGAAAAAGGAAAGCAAAATGGTGCCTGCAGGTAGCATAACTGATTTAGCTGACTTTCCAATTTTATTTAGGACAGGGCCATAAACTTGGCCCTTGTTCACTGTTTTTGTGTTCAGTGAAATCAACAGCCTAACAGAGAAGTCCCTGATGTAATTGTTGCTGGATGTGGAATAACATAAGGAGGGTCAGGCCTTAGGGGAGGGATGAGGATAAATATTTCTAGTCAAGTTGACCTGAGCAGCCAGAGCCAGTGACTCCCAATAGCTCCCAAATGGTAGGCTCACAACCCACTACCTTTCGTGATAAATGATGGTCACATCAGACACTCAGGTTCCCACCTCTTGTCCTTGTAACTGCCTCTTTTCCAGAGGGCAACGTGTTCTCTTACATCGCTTGGAAAATCTAAAGATTGTAAAGGTCACTGCAAATTAAATTAACCTTGGATACACTTTCTCAAAATTGCATTTTTCAATTGCAGAATCACAGAATTTTAGACCAGGAAAAACCAGCAACCTCAGAAATTACCTTGTCCAACTGTTCTCATTCCACAAATGAAGTAGCCAGCAAAATATTAGAGACCTCTACCCATGTATGACCTTTCAATGAGACTCAAAAAGTATTTTCTATCCTCTTTCAAACCTCTTACAGAGAAAACAGGAAGCGTGAAAATCCTTTTCTTACAAAAAACTTTAGGGGAAAAAGTCCATTTGCCTCTAAGATTTTCTTTTGTGTTTGGAAAATCTTAATAAAAAGTACCATTACTGTTGCATATTTCTTGTTGTTCATAAGCACTCTAGGGCACATTGACATACTGGCCGAATGTATCTCAGTATTTCTAAGGGTCATTAGACTTGAATTTTTAAATCACACCAATTTAAAGTGGAGATTCATGACTTGCATTTTGTTTCACAAACTAAGTCCCTCATTAATACAGTATTATAATGAAAAATCCAAACTCATTGCCATCATGTTAATGCTGACTCATAGCAACCCCAGAGGGCAGGGTAGAACTGTCCCCTCAAGTTTCCAGGACTGTACCTCTTTACTGGAGTAGAAAGCATGTCTTTCCCCCAAGGAGCAGCTGGTGTTTTTGAACTGGTGAACTTACAGTTAGCTGCCCAATGTATAAACACTATACCATCAAGGCTCCTTATAGTAAGGATCTGCTATATTACCTGAGTCTGATTTCCTAATATTTGCTCCCAGTAAAGAAAAATAAAGTGTGTGTGTGTGTGTGTGTGTGTGTGTGTGATTTTGATACACAGCACAGAGGTGGAGATTTCTGGGTTAATATAGCAAATAAGCAACACACAACTTTATCAAAAAGAATAAAGTTAAGTGGGGAAAAAGTCATAATGAAATTTCATGTAGTGCATGCTTCCAATTATATCATAAAGCATAATTTGTCTACATTTTGAAGCCATCAGTGCTACAATCTTATAGCTGAAGCATAAAATATATATTTTAAAGCCACCTGTTGTCACTGAGTCAATTCCAACTCACGGCAACACCAGGAGTTTCATAGTAGAACTAGTCCTCTAAAAATTTCCAGTGATGACCAGGCCTGTCTTCTGAAGTGCCTCTGGGTGTAGTCAAACATCTGAACTTTTGGTTAATATCCGCTACCTTAATTAACTGTTGGTTCTACCCAGAGACCCTATGCCCACTGCCCACTGCCAATGAGTTATTACCAACTCATAAGGACTCTGTACCGGACTTCGGAGACTGTTCATCATTATGGAAACATCTTTCTCCCTTCGGGTGGTTTGATGGGTTTAAACTGACAACCTTGTGATTTGTAGTCTAAGGACAATGCCCCCAGGGCTCCTCAGTGATAAGTTCCATGAGATAACAAACAACTTCTAAAAAATCATGGTGGCAGTAGTACCTGTTTAATTCAATAAAACTTCATTTCTCATTCACAAATGCTAAATAGACATTAACTAGCTTTCTTTTTTCTTCTGGATCCACTATCTTGGCCACATGATCTCTGAGATTTCAGTGGCCAAAAAAGAAATGCTCCGAGACACTGTCAGGCAGGTTTTAACTCTTGGTGTCATGTCATGTCCACATACTGATTACTAGGTAGAGTTAGTCATGCAGTACCGAATGCTCCTCAGAGAGCAGAAAATACAGTGGAGCGCACGAGTCCATAGTGGGCTTTGCTGTTGCTGCCACTGGTCTTTTAAAACAAAACCCAGAGCCTCCGAAACTATCGAGCGGTGGGGATTGTGTGACCTCCAGTGAAATCTTCAATCGCTGGTCACAGCGCACACCTCACCAAAGAGAAACAGTTCTAGCATCATGTTAGGGAAGAGGTCATTAAACATTTGACCTGTGAATGATGTTATAAATATCTAAATGGTTGTTAGCAGCAAACGGGGTCCCTAAGTTTGTATTCATGAGCCTTACTAACTTAAAGCACACAAGTTACCCTGTGATGCATCTTGATATCATATAACTTACAAATTTTAAAAAGTAAAATATCATAATATGCTCCACAGAAAAATGCAGAGAAAAGGGAAATGAAAGAGTAATAAAATCAGCTTAAAATTTAACATATATATGACAGCAAACCAAAAAAAGAAACTCACTGCCAACTATATCAAACCTCTAAGACAGGGTAGAACTGTGAGTTTCCAAGACTGTCAACTCCGTGGAAGCCGAAAGTCCTGCTTTCTCCTGAGAAATGATACACCGCGGAAACAGCTGTGTTTAGTGTTACCATCAGGGTCACCCAAAGTGAACAGATTTCAGCAAAGCTTCCAGACTAAGAAGAGACTACAAAAGAGGGATGAGCTGTCCATTTCAGAGGAATTAGCCACTGGAAAGCTTACGGATAGCAGTGGGTCGTTGCCAGTAACGAAAACCTCATAACCAGCAGCAGAACATCGTCAGAGAACGTGCCAAATCAGAAGGCATTCAAAATACGACCAAGGAAGAGCTGCCTTTGGGACCTTCAGCGGCTGATGAAGCACAGCTCAAAACGAGAAGAAACAACTAAAGACACCGATTAAGAACGAGAACTTGGAATGTACAAAGTCTGAATCTAAACAATCAGAAGTGAAATGGAATGCGTAAAGATCAATAACTTAGCTTAAATGGACCAAGATTGACCATTGTGGATAAGGCCAGGAATGGTAGATTCAAGAGGAATGTTGCTGCATTCATTGTCAAAAGGGACATTTCAAAATTTATTTATCTCCCCCCCCAATAATTTTATTGGGAGTTAATACTAATATAATTTTTCATAGTTCAATCTCATCAAGCAGTATTGTACAATTGCTACCACAATCAGTTTTAAAACATTCTTTTCCTTCTTGAACTCCTTGACATCAGCTTCCTTTTACCACCCCACTCCTCACCCCCACCCTCCTGCCTTGTACCATCTGCACTGTACCCCCAGAAACCCTTACTCTACTTGCTGTCCCTATGGGCTCATCAGTCCTGGATTTCATATACTTAAAAACAGAAAAACATATAACAAAAATTCAAGAGGGTGACTTCCAATGACATAATACATCTGAGATAAATAAAATGTTGAAAACCAGATCAGGCCCAATGTGTATCAGAGGGGCATCAACTGATAAGGTTTTAACTGTTCAAGTCAGGTCTCTCATTTTAATCTTCTATAATGCATCTCTCTAATGCATTCCACTCTATTTGATGACCAGTTTCTTCCCATCCCTCTATTAGGGATCTAAGGAAATCACCGGAGGCTTATTTTCTATGGAGATCCCACAAATTATCTTGGGCTCCCATGGTCATCCATAGCCTTCTGCAAACCAGATTCTCACAATTTAAGCTCTGATACTATTCCCTCTTTTGGCTTCAGATTATATAATCCTTCGGTCTCTAATGTTGGAGTGCTTCTTCCATGTGGACTTAGTTGACATCCCACTTAGATGGCTGCTTGTTTGGAAGCAAGACTTCAATACCCCAGACGCTATTTTATCTAATAGCTGGGCACCATATAATTTCTTCACCACACCTTGCTATAGCACCCATATTCAAGATCTATCATGAAGTACAATGCTGTCTGTGACAAGATAATATCTATCAGGATTCAAGAAAATCCAATCAGTACAACTATTATTCAGATTCATGCACCAACTACTAGTGATGCACAAGGTAGTGATGTAGAAATTGAAGAGTTCTAATGATGTTTTCTGTCTGAAATTGACTAGATATACAATCAAGATGCATTGATGATTATTGTCAATTGGAATGCAAACATTGGAAACAAAGAGGAAGGAATAATAGTTTTAGAACATGGCCTTGGTGATAGAAACCAACATGGGATTGCATGATAGAATTTTGCAAGACCAACAGTTTCTTTATAACAGAGGACTATTTTCAGCAATACAAAAGTTGACTTTCCCCAAACAAACTATGGATAGTCTTGAGAAGAACAGGAATTCTAGAACACTTCATTGCGCTCATGTGGGACCAGTACATGGATCAAGAGGCAGATAAGGAAAAAGGAAAGGGAATGGTTTCAAACCAAGAAAGGTATGTGTCAGGGTTATATCCTCTCAGCATATTAGTACAATATATATCCTGAGAAAATCATCAGGGAAGCTGGAGGATATGTCGAAGAATGCAGAATCAGGATCGTAGGAAATCTGTGATCTGCAGCTGACACAACCTTGCTTGTTGAAAATGAGGAAGACTTGAAGCACTTGCTGATGAAGATCAACAATTTCACCCTTCAGTATGAATTACAACTCAAAGTAAACAAATGGGTATCATCGTGCTACATTGAAAAAAATATTTGCGTTACCAGTGAATTTTGTCTTGCTTGGGTCCACAATCAAAACTCATGAAAGCAGCAGTCAAAACATCAAAGGATGCGTTGCGTTGGGTAAATCTGCTACATAAAACCTCTTTAAAGTGTTCAAAAGCAAGGGGACTAAACCTTGAGGACGAAAATGTGCTTGCATCAAGCTATGGTATTTTCCATTGCTTCATATACATGTAAAAGTTGGACCTTGAATAAGGAAGAGTGAAGAAAAATCACACATTTGAATTGTGGTGCTGTTGAAGAATATTCAAAGGACCGTGGACTGCCAAAAGAGCAAAGAAATATGTCTTGGAAGAAGTACAGCCGAAATGCCCCCTTAGAAACAAGGATGGCAAGACTTCATCTCACATCATTTGAACATGTTATAAGTTGAGACCAGTCCGTGGAAAAGGACATCATGCTTGGTAACACCGTGGGGGTCGTGTACAAAGGGAAGATCTTTGACAAGCTGGACTGACACAATGCCTACAATAATGGGCTCAAGCAGAAGAACAATTGTGAAGGTGGCACAGGACCTGGCAGTGTTCAGTTCTGTTAGAGATGAGTTCTGTTGCTATGAGTCAGAACCAGCTTGGCAGCACCGAACACTAGCAAGTGCTGTTATATCCCCATTTCTGCAGCTGTTCCCAAGACGGTAGATGGTTTATATAATTTTATGTCTTTATTCCTTATTCCACGGTAGGAAGACCCAACACTTCTTTCTTAGAAGGTCTAAGTCCTGAAAGTCTTCTGCCTATAGCTACCACCAGCCATTTTGAAGGATAAAGATGAAGTTTCCTACTCCTGTAAAGAGTTACTGTCTTGGAAATCCACATGGGCACTTTAGTGCCCTAAAGAGTCACTATGAGTCAAAGTCAACTCTATGGCAGTCAGTCAATTCTATTCCTGTAAAGATTTGCAATCCCAGAAGCCCACAGGGATATGTTTGCCCTGTCTTATAGCATTGCTGTGAATCAGAATTTACTTGATAGCAGTGAGTTTGAGTGTATAGATTACTGTCGATTTTTTTTAAATCAATTTATTGGGGCTCATAAAATTCATCACAATACATAGATCAATTGTGTAAAGCACTTCTATACATTTGTTGCCCTCATCATTCCCAAAATTTGCTTGCCTCTTGGGTTCCCGGAATCAGCTCATTTTCCTTTTTTCCCCCCTCCCCCTCCCTTCCTCTGCCCCCCTCCCCCATGCACCCTTGATAATTTATAAATTATTATTATATCTTATATTATGACCTTTCCCACTAGACCTAGCAATACAATATTTGCCCCTGTGATCTTTCTTACAGCATTGTAGAGTGGTGATACTATTTTCCTTGATAATAAAGATGAACCAGTATGATTCATACGGTAACTTCCTCTGTTGCATTTAATGAGGTGGCATAAGAAGCCATGAACAACCAGCTGGCCGTCTTCATCACTGAAACCGATGGGACTCCTCTAACAACCCATTGCGACAGCATTTATGATGTAGAAACTATGATTCCTATACCAGCAAGCGCAAAGCACATAAGGAAAGGAGGGAATGTTTTGCAATTCCATCACTAGAGATAGCAGTATGAGACATCCCTGTAATTTTTATTTACTGGATGCATCACCCTGAACATATTCTGGCTGTGGAAGAAATCACAAAATATATCAGCCATTGAAAGTTAGTGCACTAAAAACTTCAGAATAGTTCCTCAAACTTACAAAGAGTCTCTTGACCAGCACTTATTGGGATTTCAGTAAGTAATTTTCATTTCTTCAAAGGTAGAGGGAGCAGCATGAGATTTGTTTGTATCTTCCCAATTGTCTTACTTTTTCTCTATCAATTAGCGCCATTGATTAGGGTGCTCTGAGTTCTGCCTGGGATGTAGAGAGCTTAAGCGAATGCCATTCCTATTCTTACAACAGAAAGAAAAGGAAAAGCATGGGAAACAGTGTCCGTGACTGTTCTTGAATCCACCAGGACTATGAGGCTGCGAGGCAACCACCAGCCTGCACAGGTGCCTGCAGTGTAAGGCAGACCGTGAACGCTTGCTTATTTGCAGCAGACGCAGCAGAACACTGGTAGGAAGAATTTGGCTAGCACTGTTGACAAAATTGAAAGTAGTAACACACAGCAAAGCAGACCAAGAAGCTCAGAGAGCACCAAGAAGATAGGTATGTGTTGATTATATTTTTTAAAAAGTAAGCCACCGATCAACATATTTAAAAACCTAAAAACAAAAAAATAAAGATCAAAGTTTTAAGTCTGAGAGAGAAAAAGGACACATTGCATAGAGAGGAACAAAAATAAGATTTATAGCAGAATTTGTCCAAAACCATGCAAACCACAAAACACCTTAAAAGCATTAAAAGGATTAAAAACTAGCAACCCAGTATTCTAAATGCAGAGAAAATATTTTTCAAAAATAAAGGTGTGGTATGTACCCAAGATGGAAAGAAGAGATGTAAATGGGGTTGTAACCACAGGTGGGACAAAAACATTTGAATTTTCTGACAGTCATCTGAGAATATTATCAAATTTTAGTTGTTTGTTGTAATGGAAATGACTGGAGTTGGAGTTGCTCAGAAATTTTTATTTTATTCTCCAAAAGGATTTCTTTATTAACTACTTATTTCTCTAAACATTAATTTGGCTCTACTTAAAATGTAGTGAACCAGTTTCTTATTTGCATTGCTATGGTCTTTCAAATTGTGATTTTTAAATCTTCCGTCTGAAGACGAAGCTAACATTTGACAGGTTGATCTCTAAAGTCCCTTCAGGACCCCGAATTCTTCTTAAAACTGAAAATAATTTAACTTAGCTAGTACAAGGATCCCTGGTGGTGCTGCGGGTTGAGCGCTGAATTGATCCCATAGAGTCAGTCTCGGCAACCCACAGGGGCAGTTCTACCCTGTCCTGTAAGGTCACTATGAGTCACCATCGACTCATCAGAGGTAAGCTTGGGAATGTGTGGGTTTGATTTTGTTTCAATGAATTATGTTTGCCATGAGAAATGTGCTCCATCTTTATGGTACCAAATTGACAAAAGCAACTCAAAAGGTTAGACAGAAGATTAGACAGGGAGCTGAGGGAGTGACCAGCTTCCATGGAACGAGGACCTCAAACAAGGGAGTGAGTATGGTTGCCCAACTGGAAGAACGTCATCAGTGTCACTGGATCGCATGCGTAGAAACTGCTGAATAGGTTTTGCTGTGTATATTGCCAACAACAATAACAACAAATTCCTTTTTAAAAATTCTTTCTGGGGCTAAACTATTCAGAAAAGAACCCCATTCTTTTAACTCAGAGTGCTACTAGGAATGCTTTAACAGATAGCATGCTTAAAAACTTAAGATTCTATCTTAATTTTATACTGAACTTTTAAGATCATCCTTATAGAATTATTTCTCAAGGAAATATTCCCCTAGTTTTATAATTGCTAGGAGGAAAATATGGTTTGGTGTGTATAAGTTTGATTCACATAGAACGAAAATCTCTTAGAAACTTAATTTAAAAACCAATAAAACACATTTTATTGTGAATTGGGTAAAGGTAGATCCGTTTTCGACTTACAAATTCATACACATTTTGTCTCATGTCATTGATTACAATCACTTATTCATACACATTTTGTCTTCGTGTCATTAATTACAATCACTACAATGTAACAAAATTAATTCCACTTTCTCAATGTTGTACCTGTTTCCATTCCTCCTCTTTTCCCAATCATTTTGAAGTTTGTCCTTGGGTAAATGCTGCCCTTTGGATCTCAAATGGTTGATAATTCTAAGGCAGCGGTTCTCAACCTGTAGGTCATGACCCTTTTGGGGGGTCAAATGGCCGTTTCACAGGGGTCGCCCAATTCATAACAGTAGCAAAATTACCGTTATGATGTAGCAATAAAAATAATTTTATGGTTGGGGGTCCCACAACATGAGGAACTGTATTACAGGGTCATGACATTAGGAAGGTTGAGAACCACTGTTCTAAGGTGTGCACACCTCCCTAGTATTATCATCCTCCTTATAGACCTGTCTATTGCGTAGCTAAACATTGAGCCATGAAGGAGAGTTAAGTTCCACACTTGAAATGTAATCAAGGACCAAAATCTCCATTGGATCAGTAATCCTGATCCTTTTGGTGATTTTGAGTTTTGCTTCACATTTGTGCCCATTCCCTCCAGAACCTTCTAATGGGATCCCTTTCAGGGGAGTCAGCAGTCGCCGCCAAGCACCATCAGGTCTTCTGGTCTCGAGATTATGGAGACTGACGTTGGCATGATCCATGAGTCCATTGGACTAATTGTTTACATACATCTTGTTTCTCAAGGGTATAGATCAAGTAAAGAAATGTCTGGCTGATATGGTATTTCCACTTTAAAGACAAAATTATTGTGGATTGGATTCAGGTTTTACTTCTAGCTCTTTGGGGAAGTAGCATACCATTTTCCACAGTGGTGGCATCATTTTATTTTCCCACCAGCAGTGGAGGAGAGTGACAGTCTCTCCACACCCTCGCCAAACTTTGTTTTATTTTTCTGCTTCTCTGCCTTTTTTGAACTTTTCTCTTAATGCTGAGGTGAGATGATATCTCATGGTAGAATGACTAATGATCCTGAGCATTTCATCATATATTTGTTAGATGCCTGAATGTCTTCTTTATCCATGTTATGTGCGCCTTTTTTAACTGGGTTATTTGCCTTTTTCTTGCTGACTTGTTGAAGTTTTCTATAAACTTTAGATATTAGTCCCTTGCCTGATATGCCATTGCCATTTTTTTCTCCCAGTCTAAGATTTTTTTTACTCTTTGTTGTGTTTTAGAAGTAAATGTCTCCATTCATTAAGACACTGCTATTGGGCTGTTCTCTGATTTGTCACTGACACAGACCTCTCTACTAAAAAACTAGACAGTAATAGTAAGAAGGTAATCCACTATCTGTCACTACGTCATCCTGGTGGTTTATATGTTGCTATGATGTTGGATATTATGTCACCAGCATTTCAAATATCAGCAAGGCACCCATGGCAGCTCGGATTCAGAGGACTAAAACAGACTAGGAATAAAGACTAACAATCTACTTTTGAAAATTAGCCCATGCAATGTTAATGACTCACATTAGAACATGGTCTTCCATAGTTCAGAAAGAGGAGCTCTCCAGGTTGGAAGGTGCTACACAATGCCCACAATGAGGTTGGAAGGTGCTACACAATGCCCACAATGAGGTTGGAAGGTATTACACAATGCCCACAATGATGTTGGAAGGTACTACACAATGCCCACAATGAGGTTGGAAGGTACTACACAATGACCACAGTGATGTTGGAAGGTACTACACAGTGACCACAATGAGGTTGGAAGGTGCTACACAATGACCACAATGATGGAGTCAAACATGAAGATGGCTTTTAACTATGCCAGCTTTGACTTAGTCACACACGTTGTAGTCAACGACAATTAAAAACAGCAAGGTAAAACATTTAGCCGTGACAAGGTGAAATCAGATATATGAATATTTGTATTCGAGATTAAGGACAGGAGGAAATTCAACCAAAAGGATTTGACACCAAGTGGTTTAAAATAGCGTGCGGCATTAACCTGTATATGGCTAAGAGTAGCTTTCGTTCTCAGAAAGAGTTCATGGGAAGTTATTTTCTCTCAAACCAGGCACTAAAATCACCTGCAATGAAGACTGTTGATATTTTGGTTGGCTTCCTGAATAGCTTCAATTTTCCCCCACCCCACCCCTCTCTTTGTTTAGGGGAGATAATAACTAAAGGCAACACAACCATAGTGGATTGCTAATAATAAACATGATCAACTAGCTGGTATGGTGTATTTCCTGACCAAGGCATTTTCTGGGGTCCAGACTTGTGAGTACGAGAATTGAAGAAAATCGTGACCCTTGGTGTCATCCAAATGTACAAGGTGACAGCAAACATCCTGGTTTTCAAAGCAGGAAGATAGTACAAGGTGTTATACTTCACACCATCTATTACTTCAACTTCATTGGGACTTTGGCAGGGAAGGAATGGTTAGAACTGAAAATATTCAGTTTGTCAATAAAAAGAATTACAGTTACACCAAAGCTTGTAAAACTCTTACATCAATTTCCTTATTTATGTAAAGGATGAGTCTGTGCTACAGAGTTGGGGAAACAGGAGCTATGAGCAATTCAGGAAACTGACAGATTGAAATCTTTACAATCCTTCTTTGCACTCAGACTGAATAACTACATTTTTAATTCTTATGTGTGTTTTGCAACATCTCATCTGTGGTAACTAGATTACTCATAGACCAAGTGACTAAATCCTTGCAGTCTAGTCTGGAAAAGTCAGAGAACCAGTGGAGAAGTCTGGGGAGACTGGTCCCAGCACCAAATACTAAGTGGACGCCTGCCCCTCCCCCGAGAAAAATTTATTTCAAAGGATGGCACTGAATCTGCAGCTTCTGGAGAAGGATATATCTGACCAGAGCACACAGGAGCAGATGACAGAGGAGGAGGAGAGACTGGAGCACATCCTGGCCCACCAGGCCTTGAGGATGATAAACCCAATTAGAACAGCCAGTCCACAGAGAGGACCACATGGCCAGCCCCACTATGAGACATGATGCCCCTCACTGACCCATGGCCCTGTGGGGGATAACACCAGAGACACAGTGTGGAAATTGCACCCGATCTGATCCTGCCACACTGAGGCAAAGCACTGGGGGAGTGCAGCGGAACA
>NW_022111324.1:76575458-76622208 GCF_000313985.2 Echinops telfairi
GACCTAAGTGGAGAGAAAATGTTTTGAGAATGAAGTACAAATGCGCTTTACACAATTGATGTGTGTATGGATTGTGATAAGATTTGTATGAGCCCCTAATAAAATGATTTATAAAACAAACAAGCAAACCCTAGAAACAAACAAACAAAAAGCAAGTCAGTAAGTGCCACTGTAGATTAGGTAATGGGCTGCTAACTCGATGTCAGTGGATCAAACTCACCAGACACTTTGATGGAGAAATATGAGGCTCTCTGCTACCTTAAAAAATTAAGTCTCAGAAACTGTCTAGGACTGTTATGAGTTGAAATGGACTTAATAGTAGTGGCTAATATTCATGGAAACAGGTCACCAGGCTTTTCTCTCATGGAACCACTGTGGTTTCAAATCACCAACTTTAAGATTGATTGAGCACAAATCATTTCTGACACGGAGGAAATGATATTACTCTTCTCAGTCACCAATTTACCTAATTGCTCAGCTCCATGTCTCTTTCCAAGAAATCCTTCCAGAGTAAGTCACATTCCTGACTGACTGCCTCACATAATGTTGTACTTTGCCATCACAGTGCTTAGAATATCATCATGAAGAAATGCATCCTTTAAGCCATTACTTGATGTCCAGGTATCCCACAGATTGTAACTCTTAGAAGTACAGGGACACTATGTCTTATTTTGTGCTTATTTTATTTTATATTTTGTGTTTATTAGTTCTTATAAGGACCCTAACATCTTACACATGCTCCCCCCGACCAAACCAAATCCACTTCCATAGACTCTGACTTACTTCAATCCTATGTAGGGTTTCTGAGACTGTGGGTCTTTATGGGAACAGGCCGGCTCATCTCTAGCTCCCTCTGAACTGCTGGGGGTTTGAACCTATGGCCTTGTAGTTAGCATCCAATGGCTAACCCACACTACAGCGCTCATCTTACTCATCATATATACTTAATACTTAGTTAATAGCAAAATTTTGAGTATGAATCCAAGTTTACAATGAAATTAAATATTAAATATAAAGAATTTAACCCACAGACTGTGGTGCAGTAAATCTTCAATAAATGTTCAGTTTGCGTTTTTAGCCTATTATCAACCCTGACAAACAGATATAGCATGTTTTATAAACTAATAACTTTTTTCGAAGGAGGAAATGTTCTCAAAGGTGATGCCACTCTTTCAAGTAAACAAGACTTGTACCTCGTGGAGACCACACTAAAATCAACTTCCTCCGTATCTGTTCAGTGCTTTCTGAAAAACTGAACTCTAAAGATCTTGAGATGATGAGGAATCTTCTCCTACAGAATATACTAAACTGAAGTAATTCATCCACAGTATCTTCGGTGTTGGGCCAGAAGCAGATGTCAATGAGATTTTTAAAAAATAATTGTGGCAGATATTTCCCATATGATATCCATTCCCCATCTTCAAGAGAGGACTATAGTTTTTATTAAAGAGAGAAATGAACTCAGATAGAAAAAAATTTTTTGAGCCTCTTTTGTACGAAGGTGAACCCATTTCATTAAGTTTGAGCTAATGAGATAAAAATTCAAGAGATGTGTGTTTCAGGAAAGCTACTTTAAGAGAACTGACTCATTGGGAAGTGTTTTGTTTTGTTTTGTTAATCCCAAATGCAAGCCTGATTCCTGGTGTCCCAGCAGCCATATTGTACAATGAGGTGACCTTGAGGAGAAAAAGAAGTCCTGAGAATGATGAATCAGGACTCTAGACACCTGGATACCTGATGACAAGAGCTGCCCCACCAGCCTCAACTGCTTACCTGGTGATTTCTTTTGTGTATGCTTATAGAAGCATCTGGGGTTTTTGTTGTTGTTGCTTCAATTTTTTTCTTTTATGTAGCCAAATATAATCCTGACTGATACAGTCATTTGCAAAGCTATAGAGAAAAGTTGTGGTTGAACTCATTGTTTTATTACCATTATTATTTTATCCTCCAAGAGATAACCTGAAAAAAAATGTATGCTTTTCTGAAAGGTATTAGAAAGCAGTACCTTGAGATTTGAATTGCAGATAGTTCAACATGTCAGCGTCACCAAGTCTGTGTAAAGTATGCAATTTCAGAACTCATTTCACTAAGATTTATGAGATAATGTGAGATCACATTTGTCTGTTTTATACTTTTAATCAGTTGCATATGGGGGAACTATTCTTTAGCATAACAGTAAAATAATCTTGAAGCAGTTTCTTCATTCAGTAAAGCTTTAAATATAGAGCCTTAAAGCAAGAAAGAGCTTTAGAAATGACTTCCTTGCTTTTTTATTTTCCAGACAATGAAACCGAGGCATAGTCATTTAAGATTTTCTACTGCTTTCTCCTTGCTTTGCTTTCCCCTCCTTCCAATTCCCAAACATATTCACAAGGAAAAGTTGTTCATTGAATTGTTCAAGAGTCTGACTAATTGGTAGTGGATGGTACAATCAGATTGGATGTTAAAGACCATTCTGGCCTCTTCCATGGCCCTTTTTTTCCATTCATTTCTTTGGGTCAATTATACCAGGCCTGGCCTGGGAGGACAGGTAAATGGGCCATCTCGTCCTTTCTCTTCTTTAGTTTCTCTTGCCAATGAAGTTGCATAGTCATAAACTTGGAATCTGTTGTCACCCTTTGGCTTATGGCCTACATTCACACCTGACTTCTGCTTATGTGGCAACTTCTTATTCTGTAAGAACCAGTTGAAAGGAGTAGGGTCCCACAGTCTCAAGTGAGTCTTTGGGAAATGTAAGTTGCATCCACTTAGGCTCCCAGCATAAGTTCCACCCTCGAATCTAACTTTTACAAATGGACTGTAGAGGTATTTATTGGAGGCTAGCTCAAAACCTTGGTTCTCATTTGTAAGCTGTTCCTTGAGTGTAGTTCCTTAGGCGACATGATAATAGCTTAGGTGGAACAGGTGAGAACAGAAGTACCAGTTCTTCTTCATGGCCAACAATAGGGCATTGGCACTTGGCTGTTAATCACATGGTAGCCAATTCAAATACACCAGGAGTTCCGGGGGATAAAAGACCTGAGGGGCTGCTCTCATCAAGATTACAGTCTAGGAAACTATGAGGCAGTTCTAGTCTTTCATGGGGGGCCCATATAAGAAGAATAAACGCTGTGGCCCAAAGAACCACCAATCTCAATATAGAAGTCCCTGGGTGATGAAAAAGGAGCCCGAGTTGCTTGGTGGTTTGAGTTTAAGCCAGCAGTTTGAAACCACCTGCCACTCCCGGAGAGAAAGATGATACTGTCCACTCCTGTGAAGAGTTACAGTCTCTGAACCCCACAAGGGCAGTTCCACCCCGTCCTATGCAGTCAACATGAGTTGGAATTAACACCACAGCAGTGAGTATTTTTGAGTGGTATTTTCTAGTAAGTGTTGGATGGCTAAGCAAAAGATGTGTGATGCAAGCCAACCACCTGCTTCCGGAGAGAATGATGATACGATCTGCTTCTGTAAGAATTGCAGCCATGGAAACCCTATAAAAGGTTGCTATAAGTCTGAGTCAACTCAATGGCAGTGGTCTGGGTGTGCTTTCGATGGTGTAAATGGTTTACATGCTCACTGCTAACCAAAACAATTGAGGTTCAAGTTCACTCAGAGGTGTCTCAGAAGAAAGGTCTGGCGATCTTCTGAGAAATCACCATTGGAAACTATAGATATAAAATCATAAAATAGACCAGTCTTCTTGACCAGATGGGGACTGGTAGAACCCTCAGTGAAACAGAGGAATAGTCATTAGCAGATTTCGACTGCTTTCTCCCTGCTTTGCATCAGATGCAAAACTGATGATCTAGTCTGTAAACCTTCACCCAATTCACAACAAAAGTTAAAAGGAAAGAAAACCCTATGAATCCCAGTTATGCTCTGGCACACGGTTAGTATTACTATCACAAAATATTTTATAAATTGTAGTATTATACATCATCCTTAAATTAGGGTCAGCTCAGCTGACTGCATGACATTTGATCATTTGAACAGGTATTGACTGACTAACAACAGATATTTACTGAAAAAGAATCATACCATTAAAAGTGCATATTTACCTCTCCCTTACTTTAGCTACCCTTTCTGCGATAAGGCAGACCTGAGTAAGATGAATGAGTCAGATTCAGTGACTTCTTTCAACATTCCCCTCTCTTCTTCCTTGCCTCTCACTTTCTATCTCTCAGTCACACTCGTCTCTTCTGCCTCTTATGACGCTTAAGAACCAACTACCCATGGTCTTCCTCCCACTGCCTTCTTTCTCTTTTTTGAATCAAGCAGCTAAACCTTTAATACCCTGTTGCTATATACCTGACTATTAACCAAATGGTGGAGGATTTGAGTCCACCTAGGAACACATCAGAAAAAAATCCAGGTGATCTGCTTCTGAAAGATCACAGCTATTGAAAACCCCACAAAGCTCTATTCTCATAGACATGGGGTTGCTGTGAGCTGACATCAACTTGATAACAACTAGTTTGGTACTTTCTTGGAATGGATTGTTTTTTTATCATTATAAAACATAAATTTAATTGCCATCCATATGGTTGTTATATTTTCACACATACTGTTTACCATTGTTGTTAGTTGCAGTACTTACCCCAAGTGAACAAAATAGAACTGCTTGCCAAACTAATTTCTTTTTGAAAAATTACACACATGTAATCCTAAATCAAAGGAAGGCTTCGTATCAGAGCCTAAATTGTGAGAATCCACTTTTCAGAAGGGTATGGATGCATGGGTGACGGTGTGAGCCCAGGATTATTTGTGGGAACTACATAGGAAATGATCTCCTCTTCCATAATTTGGGGATGGGGAAAAGTGGTCATGAAACAGTGCATTGGAAGATCAAAGAGACACACCTGACTTGAACAGCTAGCACTCTCTCAGCTGATCCCCCTCAGATGCACGTTGGACCTGATGTGGTTTTCAACATTTTCTGTATTTTTGTTTTATTTTTCTATTTGTTGATATGAGGGTTTATCTCAGAGGTGTTATGTCACTGGGGGGTCACCCTTTTGAAGTTGTATGATATGATTCTCTGTGTTTCGGTAGATGAAACCCAGGTCTGATGAACCTACAGGCACAGCAAGTAGAATAGGGTCTGGGGTGGGGGTGGGGGTATAGTGCTGATGGTGGGGGTAGGGAGTAAAAGGGAGACAATGTTAAGGAGTCCAGGAACTAAAAGAATGCTTTGAAGCAGATTGTGGTAGCGATTGTACAATACTTCCTGAAGTGATTGAACTATGGAATGACATGATTTATGAATTAACTCCCACTTAATAATCATTTTTAAAAGTATATAAAAAAAGATGAATACAATATAGTGCCAATGAAGTGGCAGTTGTCAAACTTTTCCAAAGTGCTGCTGCACCTAATTGACCCTGGTAACAACCACCACTTCTGCCCTTCGTATATCCCCCACATCTCAGCATCCTGTGATTCACTGCAATGTTGCACAGGACTTAGGAGCCATTCGGGAAATGTCTGGTGTCGTTAAGGAGCTGGGCAAGTCCTAAATCTGAAATGCAGACCTCTTTCTGAAGGATCCTCCTTATGCACGTAACATGGGCAGTAATGGCTCACGGGACTGCAGAAACAGCGAATTCTGCCCCTGCTCGGGTCTCAAGATTCAGAGGTCAGATGCAGGCAAACCAAATGCAGGATCCAAAGCAAGAAAGCAAATCACGCCAAAGTTACAGAGCTACAGAGATCTGAAACATCCTAAAGTGAAAGAAGTTCTCTCTTGGTTAGCCAAGCAGAGGAGTGGATGAGAATCACATCATGGTGGCTAACTGAGTTCTGGCCTGGTCATCTTTTAGGGCACTACCTGGCATTTGACTGGTGTGCATCACCTGTGACTCAGCCCTAACCTTCTGCACATGGTTAGGGAGTGGGGGTCAGAAACATGACGACTTGCTCACATCTGGGCGTTTGGTGGGGCTGTAGTTTTTCCTTCTGATGTCAAAGTTTAACCAGAGGACACACTGATAAATCTATGCAGCTTAGCTGGACCAAGACAAGTCTCAGTGAGTTCCGTGAGCCCGGCCTCCTGCTTTCCTCCGTTAAGCAGGTTGCCTAGAAGAGCTTAGGACTGAGAAATAGTTCATGTTGTATCACAAACTATAACCAGAGATGTCAATGCCAAGGTTTACAATGCTGTGTTAAGGAATTCACTGCATTGGACTGCTCTTGAGGGGGCGACCTTGCTGATGGGGTTGGCCAGGTCTGTCTTCGGAGGCAAGTCTGCATGGGGTTGAACCACCAACTTTTTGACTAGCAGTTGATCTCTTAGCAATTTGAGCCACTCAGGGACCAGTGAAATTTTATTATTAAATAATTTATTATCCTTATAAACCGGCTAAAACAGTTTTGAAATGAACTATATGTATAATATAATATAGATATATTCACTTGTGGAAAAGAATTACTAAATTTTGTTTTCATTCTACAAGTTCTATGCACGCATATTCATTGAGGGGCTTCAGTCAATTAAAATGAGGCACATGTTGGTCGTAACCATAGCACTGGGTTTCTCCCCACAAGTACTAATCCACATGACATCTCTTCTAGGTACCATCAATCAGTTCTGACTCACAGCAACCTTATGTATAACAAAATGAAAAACTGCCTGGTCCTGTTCATCGTTATTATAATTGAGCCATTGTGGCAGCTACAATGTCAGTTCACCTCATTGATGGTCTGTCTGTTTTCATTGATATCCTTTTCCAGGGACTGGTCCCGCCTGGAAGGATCCCGGGTGGCATAGTTCTTATGAATTGGGCTGATAACTTCATGTTCAGCAGTTTAAAACTACAAGGAGGTCTGAAGGGGAAAGATGGGGTTTTTGGTACCCTTGAAGCGTTACGTCGACAGGGAGCTGCTACAGGCACAGGCTGAATTCAGGAAAGGTCAGGAAACAAGGGACATCATTGCTGATGTCATTGGCTGAAAGTAAAGGACATTAGAAAGATACTTATTGACTATGTGAAGACATTTGACTGTGTGGATCAAAACAGACTATGGATAACCTTGAGAAGAATGTGAATTTCAGAACACTTCATTGTGCTTACGTGGAACTTGTACATGGATCAAGAGGCAGTTGTGCAAACAGAACAAAGGAATACTGCATGGTTTAAAATCAGGGAAGGTGTGTGACAGGGTTGCATCTTCTCACCATACTGATTCAATCTGTATGCTGAGTAAATCATCAGAGAAGTAGACTTATATGAAGACTGGAGGAAGGCTTATTAATAACCTGTGATATGCAGATGACAAAACCTTGCTTGCTGAAAGTGAGGAGGACTTGAAGCATTTGCTGATGATCAACGATTGCACCCTTCAGTATGGATTATAATTCAACATAAAGAAGACCCAAATCCTCACAAGTGGACCAATAAGTAACATCATGATAAATGGAGAAAAGGTTGAAGTTGTCAAGGATTTTCTCTTACATGAATCCAAAATCAATGTTCATGGAAGCAGCAGTCAAGAGATCAAAAGATGAACTGCATTGGGTAAATCTGCTGCACAAGACCTCTTTAGACTATTGAAAGGCAAGGATGTTACTTTCAGGACTAAGATGCACTTGATCCAAGCCATGGCATTTTCCATCACCTCATATACATGTGAAAGTTGGACATTAAATGAAAAAGATCAAAGAAGAATTGATGCAGTTGAATGGTGGTGCTGGAGAAAAATATGGAAAGTACCATGGACTGCTGTAAAGATAAACCCATCTGTCTTTGAAGAGGTACTGCCAGCGAGCTCCTTAGAAGCAAGGGGTGTGAGGCTTCACCTTACATACTTTGGCCATGTCAGGAGAGACTAGTGTCTGCAGAATAACATCATGTCTGGTAAAGCAGAGAAACAGTGAAAGAGAGGACGATGCTCCGGAAGGTGGACTGACATCTCTGCTGCAACAACAGGTTTAGGCAAAGGACCAATTGTGAGGATGGTGCAGGACCAGGCAGTGGTTCCTTCTGTTGTGCGTAAGGTTGCTATGGGTCAGAACTGACTCGATGGTCCCTAACAACAACAACAACAGTTACAGTCTCAGAAACTGATAGGGGGCAGTTATAATTTGTCCTGTAGGGTCATTACAAATCAGAATGGCACTGCATATGATTTGGCTTGGGTCTCTCCTGATAACATATCCAAAGTTAATCAAACTAAGTCTTGCCGTTATTGCTTCTAGGGAGTATTCTGATGGTACCTCCTTATTGCTTATCACCCAGCTTTCATATGTATTGGGGGATATTGAAAATACCATTATAACAATAACAGAAGTCGAGCAGTTTTGCTCTGGTTTTAGAATTAAAACGTGGATATTAAAAAAGATTTAAAAAAGGAGGGCCTGAAAATGTCAGACCAGCATAAATTTAAGGGACAATTTCTAGCCAGTTTAACACTTCATATCCATGAGGAAAAGGTCAAAATGGTCTTCAAATATTCTTTCCATGTTATAAATATAACTGCATCAATATTGTCAAGTGACTACTAGGAGAATGGTCAAGGTGCCTGACGTGAAAGAGTGCTTGGGTGTTGTTGGGTTGATTTCAACTTCATGCAGTGGAATTATGGGGAGGGGGCTTAGAAATAAAAATTTAAGGAAGAGAAAATAATATAAAGATGAAGACGGATGTTTTGATCTTGTGGTTGAGTAAGAAGAAAGTTGAAAACCAACATCTTGCACAGAAATTCTTTGGAAAGCTAAAGCATGCCCAAACAAGACAGTCCGCATTTCTCTCCTCTGATCCTCCCTTGTGCTCGCTCTCTGACACCTGTTTTCACCCTCCCTGCTATCTTTTGCTCTCCCTCTTTATTCTGCGCCTTAGCTTTGGGGAATTATGACTTAAATGTTTGTCTTATTCTAATTAGGCATACGTTCTTTTTTCTCTCTCATTCAACTTTATTCTTAAGTATAGCTTTATGAGTGGTAGTGGTTTGTTGTTGTTGAGGTTGTGTTGTATTGGTTAGAGGGAATGTCTAATATGAAGCAAGCAATAAATGATGTTTCCTGGTAACTACATTTCCAATAAAAGTTTTCCTAGTTTCTCTAACTTCCTATATGATGTTCCTGGATAGGCCCTATTTTTCCCATCCAATGATTTTCTAAGCTCTCACCTAAAACATATTGTGAAAGAATACCAAAGTTAATTTTTATGAGCATGCATTCTCCTATGTTGTGTTTTGCCAACCTGATAATACCTACTTCTCCAGAAAGATAACTAGAAAGTTCTGCTTCCATAGAAAAATGAAGTGTCCATAAGGCCAGAGGTTCAAACCCACCAGCTACTCTGTGGGAGGCTCCCTACTCCTGTACATTTTTAGTCTTGGAAATCCACAAGGGCAGTTTCACTCTGCTCTACTGTGTCCTATAGAATTGGAATTGACTTGGTGGCAGTGAGAGGGTTTTGTTTTTGGGGGGTTGTTTTAGTAGCTGTGACAATTTTTATAAGCAGAGGCTTATAGATGCCTCTGCTGTTATCACGTGTCATTTCCCTGTGTGCTGGCCTCCCTGTGACCATAATTCCCTTTGCATTATACCACTCAGAAGAGATTAGGATTAGAACCCATTTTACTCCAATATAACCTCATCACCAGAACAAGAGGATAATCCTATTTCCAAAGAGTTGAATTCACTGGTACGAGGGTTTAAACTTCAATGTATCTTTTGTGGGGACACAATGAAACATGAGCATTCTTTGAGGTACCCTCTTAGCACTGGTCATTTCTAATTTAGGGATTCAGTGACACGAATCCTCTGTATAGCCTAACATAGACAACAGTCCTGCAAAGTGCTTGCAGGGGAGTCCTGCACTTTCTCGGGGAGAAAAAAAAAAGGGAAATTCAACTACTTATTTTGGTTAATCCTAATGTTTGCCCATAGATTTCAGCCAAATCACTACAATAGCCATGCCAGTTTGTTGCTAGGAATACAAGACATCAAACAAAGCTCACTTCCAAGCACATCGGAGGAGAAATGCTATTTGCTGTCCAACTGCCAACAGATAAAAGTGTACTCGAGACTTGATCAGAATCAGAAGAGAGATTTGCCACACACAATTTATCTTCACCAATTGTGCTGACATTTTTTCAAGGGGCAAGTAACTATCCTCTTCCAAGTTGCTGTAGCTTAAATAAGTAACATATATACCAACGCAGAAAGTCCATTTTCCCCCCAGATGATCTCAGGGTGCTTATTTGGCTGGATTTGTACGTGTGGTGCAGGGAGAAGCACGTGATGTTTCTTGAACTTTTTATTTTAAAATAAATACAGACTCATAGAAAGTTGCAAAATTGAAAATGCATAGAGCCCTGTATTCTTCATTAAAACAAAAACAAATTCACTGCCATTGCTGATTCATAGAGATCCCCTGTGGGTTTCTGAAACTGTAACTGTTTGTGGGAGTAGAAAGCGCAGTCTTTTTCCTGTGGAACTGCTGGAGGTTTTGAACTGTTGATCATTCAGATCACGGCCCAATTTGTAACCACTACTCCACCGAGGCTCCCATCATCATCCTTAAAACTTACATTATATTGACTACAATACAAATCAGGGATTTCAAATAAAGTTTGTATATTAGTCCTAATTATATCTCAACAGAAGGATATAAAACTCCTCAGAACTGGACCAAGAAACAATATCGTGACAAATGAATAAGAGATTGAAATTGTCAAGGATTTTGTTTTACTTCGATGCCCAATTAACACTCATGGAAATAGTAGTCAATAAATCAAATAATGTACAGCATTGGGCAAATCTGCTGAAAAAATACCTTTTAAAATATTTCAAAGCATCCCTCCAGATTCCTTAGCCCTCAAACCTACACCGTGGTCTGAGTGGCTTAAAGAAAAGAGGAGGAAAATGAAACTGAAATGAACTTGGAGTCTTGTGACAGACAAGTTCACTCCAAACAATAACACACACACACACACACACACACACAAATATTTCAAAGCAACGATGTCATTTTGAGAACTAATGTATGTCTGGCCCAAGGTATGGTATTCTCAATCACCTCAGGTGCATGCAACAGCTGGATCATTAATAAAAACTACTAAAGAAGAACTGAAGCATTTAAAGTACAATATTGGGGAAAATAGTCAATATACTGTGAACTGCCAGGGGAATAGGCAAATCTCTTTTGGAAGAATTATAACCAGAATGGTCCTTAGAAGTGAGGACGGTGAGACTGTCTCATTAATTGGAACGTGTTGTCAGGAGAAACCAGTCCCGAGAGAAGGGCATCATGCTCAATAAAGTAAAGGCTCAGTGAAAAAGAGGAAGACGTTTAATGAGAGGGCTGACGCAGTGTTTGATCCCAACAATGGGATCAAACATAGACTGATTTTGAGGATGACTCACACTGGGGGCACTGTTTCCTTCTCTAGTAAACAGGCTCGTTGTGAGTCAGAACCAACTGGAAGACAAACGACAAAAATAACATGTCCCAATATCATTACTGTTTATCAGAAAGTCAATGTTTACTAGAGATTCTGTATTTTTGCTAAATCTGGCAACCTTTAGATAAACATGTTGTACATCCAAAAATAGAGTGTTACTCAGCTATAAAAAGAAGTGAGGTCTCAGTACCTGCTACAAAATGGACAAGCTTTGAAATATTGAGCTAAATGAAATGTCATTCACAAAAGAACAGGCATTGCATCATTTCGTTTATATAAAATCTCTAGGATAGGTAAGCGTATGGAGAGGTAAGCTTGTAAGTGGTACCAAAGGCAAAGAGGAAGACGAGGCAAAGGAATATTCAATGTTTAGGGAACATGGAGATTCTGTTATGGGTTATGGAATAATTTGGGAATGGTTAATGGTGAGGATTGAACAACATAATGAGCAGATTTAATGTCACTGAATTGTTCATGTAAAGACTGTCATAATAGCAAATATTTAGTTACCTATATATGTATTATAATAAAAGTAAAAAAAGAGTGAAATGAAGTACTGATACATACTGTAACATGGATGAATTTTAAAACCATTATACTAAGTAAAATAAGTCAGTCACAAAAGGACACTACTGCCTCGATTTATATGAAAGGTCTAGAACAGTGGTTCTTAACCTGTGGGTCGCCTGATTCATAACAGTAGCAAAATTGCAGTGATGAAGTAGCAAGGAAAATAATGTTATGGTTAGGGGGTCACCACAACATCAAGAACTGTATTAAGGGGTCGCAGCATTAGGAAGGTGGAGAACCACTGGTCTAGACCAAACTAAAGTGATAGGTTGTAATCAGGGGTAAATAGGAGGGAGAAAGGGACACCTATTTGTTTAAGGAATATGGAGCCTCTGTTAAGGGGGGGTGGAGGAATCTGGAGATTGATAAGGATGATATTGCACAATATGATGACCACAGGACCCCATTAAATGGTACATGGGAAGGACATTGAAATGGCAAATGGTATGTTGCATAGATACGAGGATATGTCAAATGTATTACTACATAATCATAGAAACCTGATTAACAAAGAAGCTACTGTTTCTTGACACATCCTCCATCTGAGTCTATAAACGTCATCTTTTTAAAGGTATTTATTGTGAATTGGGTGGAAAATTACAGAACCAATAGATTTTCCATCAACAATCACACATCATTTTGTTCCAGCTGTTGCAATACTCACATTGCAATATCACATATCCTACTTCTTCCCTCTGTTTCCCATTCCCTTTCCTTCCCTAACTCTTCTGACCTATGTGCTTAGGGAAATCTACCCCGTTTATCTCAAATAGTTGATTATTCTAAGGAGTATGTACCTCGCTAGTGCTATAGTTCCCCTTATAGACCTGTTCACTTTTATTTTTTATATAAACCATTTCATTGGGGCAATCCAAGTCTTATATCAATCACTCAATAGTTCAATCATATCAAGAATACTTGTACAATCATTACCACAATCAGTTTTAGAACATTTTTTCTTTCTTGTACTCCTTGCTAATTAGCTCTCCACCCCCCCAACCCACACCCCCAGCCTCCCTGCAATACTCCTAATGAACCATTTATCCAGTTACTGCCTCTATAGATTCATCCATCCTGGATTTCACATACCAAAAAGCATACGAAACAAAAAAGAGTCAAGAAAACTAACAATGACAAAATAAAGCAGAGAAAACCCCCAAATGAAAACAGAAAATGTTCAAAAACAAAACAACTAGAAGAACTTTAAAATGGATTAAAAGGGAGCTCAAATGTCAAGGTGTTAGATTTTAACCTGATTACATCTGCCATAATCCACTTTCCAATGCACTCAGTCTGACAGCAAGGCATTTAGCGTCCCTGTAGAGCTGCTTATTGTTTTGCTGAAAGCTGACCCAAACTGGTAAGTTTATGCCCAGGCCTGCAAGGTCATATTCTGTGGGTTCCACCAAATCTCTATCTGACACTTTGTTGTTGTCAGATGCCAGTCAGTTCCAATTCATAGTGGTGCTGTGTACAATAGTGCGAAACACCACCTGGTCCTGTGCCACCTTCGCAATTGTTCTTATACTTGAACCCATTGTTGTATCCACTGTATTAATTCATCTTGTCGAGGGTCTTTCTCTGTTTTGCTGCCCCTCCGTTTTACTAAGCATGATGCCTAGCGACTGGTCTCTCCTGATACCATGTCCAAATTGTGATGGAGTTTGCCATCCTTAACTCTCTTCCAAGACAACTGTTTTTGTTCTTTAGCAGGAAATGGTACCTCCAATATTTTTCATCAGGACCACACAGACAGTGGGATAGGAGCTGGCACATTGAGGGATTGGACGAGCTGAAATAAAATGTGTGATGGATGAGCTGAAATAAAATGTGTTTACATTGTTGAATATAGAATTAATGATTTCACTGTAACCTTCACCTAGTTCAAAATAAATAAGAAATGTTAAGAAAATTAAAATCAACACTGGTGAGAAAAAGGACAGGTAATTTGCATGAAAGACTTTTCTTTATCATCACAACATTATACCTCCTCATGCTTGAAAGGTAGCAAGAGCTATCTTCTGAAAATGTGTTGGGAAACCTTAGCCCATTCATAGCCACATCCTTTATTTTACCCTTCAAACCTCACTTTGTTCCCTAAATTCAAAGGACATTGAAAGGATCATGGTTTGAGTCCATGGAAGATGCCAAAACTGCCATTGTAACTTTGTGTAAATAGAAGAAATTCCTCAAGGATCAAAAGAAGATAAGCCACCTTCATGAACCTGTTGCCATAGATGGAAGATTTATTGAGTGCACTAGTTTCATGTTGTGATATCTTTGTTTAATCGTCCTATGATCTTTAGTGATAATTGTCCTTTATTCAAAACTACCTTCTTTCTGCTTCTTAGTGGGGGAAAAAAACCAAACAAAACTCAAACCCACTGTCATGGAGTCAATTCCAATTCAAAGCAAATCTATTTAAGGTTTCTGCGACTGTAGGCCTTTACAGGAGCAAATAGGCTCATCTTTCTCCCATGGAGCATGAGATAGTTAAGGTTTATGGTGCCAACCTGGCCGATAAACATATGTGGAGTTAATTGAAGAGCGGAAAGATAAATGGCTCGGCGAACCTCACCTTTCTAGTTCTCGGGTCTCTTGCTTTCTGATGGTTGGACCAGGGTGCAGCTGCCTTAGGCAGTTCCCTGCTTCAGCTGGCAAAGGTCACTTCCTGCAAGACATCCCCAAGGAGAAGCCGCATGGACATACGCAGATGCAGCCCTGGGTGCTGGAGCAGCCATGTGGAGACCTCTGCCAGCACTGAGATGTTAACACATTCACTGACTCTGCTTTCCTCCTACAGTCGGCATTATAGTGTGTGTTTTGTGAGATGGAGGAGTACTCTGTGGATTGGTGTTGGATATATGGGTTTTTGTTGGACTTGTGGACTTGGACAGCACTGGGTTGGGATGCTTTCTTAATGTACATTTACCCTTTGTATAACACTCTCTCTTACATATTTGAGTTTCTGTGGATTAGTTTCCCTAGTCTACCCAGACTAACACCGAGCACCTGGTGTGTTTGAACCACTCACCTTTGAGTTAGCAGACAAGTACCTAACCCACAGCATCTGCAGTGATCTTGTTAGTAACAAGATGTTTTATTATGAAGTGATGGTACTAAATGAGAGTTTTGATCCTTTGCTGTCTCATTTGGCAAATGAAATCATTATATCCACAATAATTCTACTTAACACTCCACCTAACCATGGTGGTATCACGTGTTGCTGTTGTTAAGTCTTGCTGAGTCGATTTCAATTTATACAAGACTAACTGCTGTTTGGTCCTGCTCCATCCTCACAATTATTGTTATGTTTGAGCCCATTGTTGTACTCACTGTGTGAATCCATCTCCTTGATGGTCTTCCTCAGTTTCACTGACCTTCTATTTTAACAACCATGATGCTATTTTACATGGATTTGGTCTCTCCTGACCAGATGGCCAAAGTATATGATGTGGCGTCTCATTTTCCTTCCTTCTAAGGAGCATTCTAGCTGTATTTCTTCCAGTCCTTTCCAGTCCTTTTGATATTCTTCATCACACCATAATTCAAATACATCATTTCATCTTTAAACTTCCTTATTTGTCCCTACTCTTGAATACTTTGTAGAGGGCCAAGGCAGCTGATATGCCCAAGAAATATGTCCTTTGATTTTTTTGGCTGCTGCTTCCATGAACACTGGTTGTGGATCCAAGTAAAATGAAATCCTTGACAACGTCAATCTTTTCTCCTTCCATTATGATGTTGCCGATTGGTACAGTGGTGAGGATTTTAGTTTCCTTTACCCTGAGTTGTAATCCATACTGAAAGCTGCACTTCTTGATCTTCACCAACAAGTGCTTCAAGTCCTCTTCACTTTCAGAAGCAAGTTTGTGTCACCTACACATTACAGGTCACTAATAAACCTTATACCAGTCCAGGGCTTCATATAGTCCATCTTCTTGGATTATTTGCTGAGCATACAGATTGAATAAATATGGTGAAAGGATATGATTGTGATCTTTTCTGATTTTAATCCCTGCAGTATTTTCTTCTGTTTGTAAAAACAGTTCACCTACAGGTTCCTCATGAGCGCAATTAAGTGTCCTGGAATTCCCACTCTTCCCAAAGTCAAGCATAGTTTATTATGATCCACAGAGTTGAATGCCTTTGCATAGTTAATAGAACACAAAAAGTCTCTGCATTCAGTCAAGGTCCATGTGACTTAAGCAACGATATTCTCCTTGCCACTTCCTGTTCACTTGAATCCTATCTTGAATTCCTGGCAGTTCCCTGTTGATGGACTATGGCAACCACTGTTGAATTATCTTCGGACAATGGTTTACTTGTATGTGATATTAATGACATTGTTCAATAACTTCCCCATTCTGTGAGGCCACCTTTCTTTGGAATGGGTACAAATATGAATCTCTTTTAATCAATCAGTTGGTCAAATAACTGTCTTCCAAATTTCCTTGCATAGATGAATGAATGCTTCCATCGCTTCATCAATTTGTTGGTATTCTCCAATTCCTGGAACCTTGATTTTTTGACTAATGTTGTCAGTGCAGGTTGGATTTCATCTTCAGTACAATCAGTTCTTGATGATATGCTATCTCTTTAAATGGTTGACTAGTTGACTATCAAGTTATTTTTCATATAGTGCTTCTATGTGTTCCTTCCATCATCTGTTGATGCTTCTTGCATCATTCAACATTTTCCCCTTAAAATCCTTCAGTATTGCACCTTGAAGCTTGCTTTCCCCCCCAGTTCTTTCATTTCATGATATGCTTGGAGTTTTTCTTCCATGTTGGCTTTCTAACTCTAGGTTAGAAATACACATTTCATTAAAACTCTTCACTTTGTCTTCTTGAGCTGCCCTTTGAAAATTTCTGTTCAGCTCTTCTATTTCATCATTTCTTCTCTTTGACTTAGATACTCTACACTGAAAAGCAGTGTTAGAGATTTTCTTCCAACATCCACTTTGGACTTTTCCTTTCTTATTGTATTTTAAGAAGCTTTTGCTTTCTTCATATATGATGTTTTTGATATAATCTCATAGTTTATAATGTCTTCTGTCAATAGTGTTCAATGCATCAAATCTATTCTTGAGACATCTGAGATATTGAAGTAGGATATGTTCAAGGTCACATTTTTGCCCTCATGTACTTGTTTCAATTTTCCTCAAGTTCATCCTGAAGTTGCATATGAACAATTGATGATCTACTTTACAGAAAGCATATGGCCTCATTTTACCTGCTGACATTGAGCTTTCCTATTGTCTCTTCCCACAGATGTAGTCACTTTAATTCCTGTGAACTCCACTGACAAGATCCATGTGTGGGGTCAACATTTGTGTTGTTGGGAAAAATGTACTTGCATAAAGAAGTCATCTTGCAAAGTTCTATCATGTAATCTCCAGCATCATTTCTATCACCAAGATCATCCAAAGGGTACCCATCCCCCCCCCAAAAAAAAAAAAGTTTTTTTATTTTGGGTCAAAGCTATGTATTTAAAAAAATTTTTTTTAACAAAGCAACCAATCACCTTCAAAGTACTCTCCATTACACTGAAAACATTTGTCAAATCTGTGATTCCATTCTTGGAAACATTTTTCAAACTCATCTGTTTGGATGACAGACAGCACCTCCCATGTTTTTTTCCTTCATTTCTTCTAAGTCATCAAATTGCTGTCTTTTCATGTCTCTCTTCATTTGCAGAAAGAAAAAGAAGTTGCATGGAGTGAGGTGAGTGAGTACGGTGCAAGGGACAAGAGAGGTGTGCTGGGGTTTTTCGTTTTGTTTTGTTTTGCCCAAAACTGGTGCACTGAGATGGCTGTTTAAGCAGATACATTGTCGTGGTGGCAAAACCAGTCCCCTATCTGTCACAAATCAGGCCTTTTTAGTCATACACTGTTATGCAATCTTTTCAGAACCTCTAAAAAGAAAGTTTAATTAAAAATCTGACCTGGTGGAACAAACTCCAAACACACTATCCTTACATTAAAAAAAAATGGGCATCGGTTTTTTGGGGGGTACCCCCTTATATTTTCCAATTAGTATTCCTTCTTCTTTGCTTGTAATTTTTGTATTCCAATCGCTAATAATTATCAATGCATTTTGATTGCAAGTTTGACCCATTTTAGACTAAAGAGGTGCATATAATTCTTTGATTTTTTTCATCACTAGATTTAATGGTGGGAATATAAATTTAGTAATAGTTGTACTAATTGATCTTCCTTGTATGTATCTAGATATCCTCTTGCAAAAAATAATTGTATTTAAAGGTAGATCTTGGAATGTTCTTTTTGATAATGACTGCCATTCATTCCACTTGAATGATTCAAAATTACCAATCCGAGTCCATTTAAGCCAATTCATATAGATTTTTTATGTCTTCCATTTCACATTTCTTTGAAAGAGTTGCTTTGTCATATTTTGAGCACTTTCCAATCTGAAATTCTCATTTTCTGGCACTACATCTGACCATTTTCTACCTCTATTCATATGGTTTCCAGGGGTTAGTCTCTCAGATGTAGGCAACCTAGTCCTTCTTCCTAGTCTGTGTGTAAAGTAGAAGCTCTGATGAAATCTGTTCACCTTGAGTGATCCTGCTGGTATTTGGACAACTGGTAACATAGTTTGAAGCATCACAGCAACAGGCAAGCCACCTCAGTAATCCAAAATGACAGACAATTGGAGTAGTGAGATAAAAAACAAGCATTTATTTCTAACTCCCACATTCACAGATCCGCTGGGAAACCACTGAACCATATGACTCTCGTCTTCCTGAGCCCAATCAATGGTCCACCCTGAACAAGGTTTGCTCACGACAATGGCAAAGCACCAACTCTAAATAGTCATTTGATCAAAGCAAGTCACATGACTGAGATCAGAGTCAAAAAATGAGGAATTATACCCTCCATTAAGACGGAATTATGAATGTATGAATATGTTTGCTGTTAGGGCTGTTAATCATTTGGACCAATGGAGTCCTCGTGTACAATAGAATTAAATACCACCTGCTCTGATGTCATTCTCATGATAGCCAGCATGCTTGAGTCCATTTTTCTAATATCAACAGAATATCAGACAATATTCTATTGTGATTCACACAGTTTTCATTGGCTAATTTCATTGTCTAATCACTATTCCTTCTTTCCTGGTCCATTTTGTCTTTAACGTCTCTTGAAACCTATACACAATGGATGACCCTGATGGTATTTTACATAAAGCTGCCATAGCTTCAAGCATCACAAAAACATTCAAGCCATATCACAAATTTTTAAAAGGGTGATGGATATGACACATCAAGGCAGTAGAAAATTGTGAATAATGCTCCAATCTACTACATGTTGGTAATCCTATCAACCCCACGTTTTTCTTGATGTTTATTGGTCTGAGAAGCACATAGTTTGAGAATAATATCTTTAAAAAATATGTTTGACATGAACAAAATTAACAGAACTAATAGTCTCTTAGGAAGAAAAGAAGTGGGGGTAATGTGATTAGGACTTATTGCATCATCAATTCTTAGGGTTTTCATTAGGCCTTGAATATGCCAGTCATGAATGTTAGGTTCCAGCATTCTCGTTTTACAAAATATGATAGCAACCTGTGACAGTTTACGAGGACTGTATTGTGTCTGTCACATTTTAAGAGAATTATTATACAACTTTTAGGTGTTTGCTAGGATCATTGGAAAGAAATTGATTATCAGATTGCTATAAGATAGCATAAGTAATTAACTAATTCACCTGGTCCCATCTGGTGTACATCTAACAGTTTTGATATTAAAGTCTTTAGATCATTATAATTCATCATCCAAATTTTCCCTAAATGCAAATCATCCTCTTTCAAGCCTACCCTCATTCAGCCTTGCTTAGTGCCTTTAAAATATTTTTGTTACTTTTAAATAAAAATTGTCCTTGAGATCCATAACAACGGTCTCACATCACAAAGTTTAATAAACAAACATGTAAAATTCTAGCTGAAGACAAATGGGTGCATAAGCAAATGTGGCAAAGAAAGCTGATGGTGCCCAGCTATCAAAAGATATAGCATCTGAGGTCTTAAGTCTTGAAGGAAAACAAGCGGCCATCTAGCTCAGAAGCAACAAAGTCCACGTGAAAGAAGCACACCAGCCTGTGCGATCACAAGGTGTCCAAAAGATCAGGTATCAGGCATCATCAGAACAAAAAATCATATCATTGTGAATGAGACGGGAAGTGCGGAGTGGCGACCCAAAGCCCATTTGTAGGCCACTGGACATCTCCTTACAGAAGGGTCTCGGGGAGGAGATGCGCCATTCAGGGTGCGATGTAGCAATGATGAAACATACAACTTTCCTCTAGTTCCTAAATGCTTCCTCCTCCCCCACTGTCATGATCCCAATTCTACCTTACAAATCTGGCTAGACAAGAGGAGGTACACTGGTACAGATAGGAACTGGAAACACAGGGAATCCAGGACAGATGATCCCTTCAGGACCAGTGGTGTGAGTGGCGATACTGGGAGGGTGGAGGGAGGGTGGGTTAGAAAGGGGGAACCAATTAAAAGGATCTACATGTGACCTCCTCCCTGGGAGATGGACAGCAGAAGAGTGGGTGAGGGGAGACGTCGGACAGGGCAAGATATGACAAAATAATAATTTATAAATTCTCAAGGGTTCATGAGGGAGGCGGGAGCGGGGGTGGAGGGGAAAAATGAGGAGTTGATGCCAGGGGATTAGGTGGAGAGCCGATGTTTTGGGAATGATGAGGGCAATGAATGTACAGATGTGCTTTACACAATTTATGTATGTATGGATTGTGATGTTGTATGAGCTACTAATAAAATGATTTTTAAAATTCTAGGAAATGGTAGAGCAATTTTAAATCTGTTCACTTACATTATCCTCTTATCAGAACTAGGATCTCTAGAGATTCCACCAACATAAATGGCTTGAACTTTGTTTTAAGATCTTTCGCTGATCTCTGATTTGCTGAAATATAGCATGTGTGGTGCTTAATTGATCTGTGCTTTTGGGTCTACATTTATAAACATATATGCTTGGGTTTGTTTAATGTTCTTTGGGGGAAAAAGATAACTGGAAATTGCTTCAAAATTCTTGGAAGATGTTTTAAACCTTATCACAAAGACAGAAGAGAGCAACCTCCCTCTTAACAAGGACTCAAAAACTACATATCTTCTTTCTCAAAAGAAAATACTGAACAGCCACCTGTTTCCCAACTTAAATTCTGGGTACAATCACAAAAGAGGAGACAAAGTCCTTTAGTTTTGTAACCAGCTATAACAGCCCAATGCCATGTTAGAGAATTCTGTAAAACAGAGCAGACTATACAATGTATTGCTGCTCAGGTGAGATCTCTAATTTCTCTGTTATAGGGTCCAAGGGTATGTGACTTCTTTAAGAAAAGATTATTTGATCATTATGATATCTTCAACCTTGACCCAGGGTCAACATTGATCAATTTGCATCCAGCAAACACATTTTTGTGGGTTGGGGAAGGTTACAAAGAGAGTAGAAGCAGAGGGGTAGTGGAGACCCGGAACCTTGTACATCTTGGGGGCACTGGGTATTTGGTTTGGGTTTCCATCATAAACATGTGAATTGAGCTCTCTTGTCAGTTGGAGATGGTATCTCACATGATGCCAGATAACTCAGGTGCTAAGCTAAGAAGGTTGGTGAGGTCCCAGGCTAATCTTTGAAGAAATGAGAAATGGCATCTTCCCCAGAAAAGACTGACAGCTGGAAATGAAATTCTCTGGTCCCAGAAAAGAATTATAAAGGGAAGGAAAAGAACAGTGGCAAAATTTTGGAGGCTTGGACACAGGTGATAAGTAACTGTATTGGATTGAATAATATCCATCCAAAAATTTATGTCCAACCAGAACCTCAGAATGCAACCTAATTTGAAAATAGGGTCTTTGCAGATATAATTAGTTATGCTACAACAGGGTCATACTGGATTAGTCTGGACTCTAAATCAAATCAAACTGGTGCATTTTCAGGAAGGCCAGATGAAGACACAAAAATACACACAAATGTGGCAGCAGAGGCCAAAATTGGAGTGATGCATTTCCAAAAGAAGGTGTGTCAAGATTTGTTAGAAACTTCCAGGAAAAATAAAAGAGTTAGGAAATGAATGTTCTCTTCAGAGGATGCACGATTTTTCCAGAGCTGCTTGTAAGAAAAGAACACAAACTGGTTGACCTGTAGGAACAGAAATGCACTGCCAAACAGTTCTACAAGATGGAAGTCCAAATCAGGGTATCCTATATATTGATTCTTTCTGAGGGCTGTAGAAAAAAAAAATGTGTTTCATACCTCTCTCCTGCCTTCTGGTTACTCTGACAATCCTTGCCATTCCTTGACCTGTAAGTATATCTGTCCCTGGGGTCAGATGGTCATTATTCTCTTGTATAAGATGATCCGGAGATGGATTATTTTTTGTTATTGAAAGCTGCTGCGGGTTAGCTCCAACTCATGGCAACACCATGCACACCAGAACAAAACGCCGTCCAGTCCTGCACCTTCTTCACCATTGCTGCTATCCTCTAGTCTGCCGCTACAACCACTGTGGATTTTCAGTGGTTTCCAACCTAGGGGCTCATCTTTCAACATTATATCAGAAATTATTCATTGTGACCCATAGGTTTTTATTGGCTAAATTTTTGGAAGTAAGTTGCCAGGTTTTTCTTCCTTGTCTGGATTACTCTGGAGGGTCTACCTGCTGAAACCTGTCCACCATGGATGATTCTGCTGGTATTTGAAATATCCATGGAATAGCTGTAATATCACAAAGCAAACATGCCACCACAATATGACAAGCAGACAGGTGGTGGTCCTCCACTTTAAAAGACCCCATTTCCAAACAACGTCATATTCATAGGTGCAGGCATGAGGACTACAACATATCTTTGGGGAGGATAAAATTCCAACCATAGCAAACGCTCTGTTGACACCTTTAGAGCTTTGCAAAAATGAATTTCTCTGTTTGTAGCCACCCAGTCTGTGGTAGTCTGGCACAGCAGCTCTAGGAAAGTAAACAAGGAACAGAAATCACGAGAAAGCGGAATCCTAGTCAGAAGAAGAGCAAGCCAAGAATCATGAGATTTAGACCACAGAGCTCTCCAGTCTCGGGATCTGGCATCTCTATAAAGGTAGTGATGGTGGGGCAGAAGCAGGAAATCTAGGCAATAGTACCCTTTGCCAAAAAGCTAGAACAACAGATTTCCTCCAAAACTCAATTAGTCAAGAAATTGCCCCTGCCCGAACTTGCTGAAGACTGGATATATATTCTCTGGTAATATAAAACAGAGGATCCCTAGGTCGAGAGACACCCAGTCAAGGTTAGAGATGTGTTACTCAAATCTACCATCATTAAGTCAATTCTGACAAACAACAACCCTATATAGCAACAGTTCTCAATCTGTGGGGCACAACTCCTTTGGGGGTTCAACGACCCTTTCACAGGGGTCACCTAAGACCATCAGAAAACACATATTTCCGATGGTCTTAGGAACCGAGACACCACTCATCTATCCATCTCCAGGTGGGTCTGCCAATGTACAGGTACGCCCCCCTACAAGTACCCAGCGTGAAGACTGTTACCCATGCTACACGACAAAATTTCATTTATTTATAATTAGAAATATATATTTCACATTAATCACTATGCTTCAATTATGTCCAATTTGTAACAATGAAAATACATCCTGCATATCAGATACTTACATTATGAATCATAACAGTGGCAAAAGTACAGTTATGAAGTAGCAACGAAGATAATTTTATGGTTGTGGGTCACCACAACATGAGGAACTGTCTTAAAGGGGCACTGCATTAGGAAGGTTGAGAACCACTGTTCTAGTTGCTCAGACAAAATTGCTTAAGTCATTTATGATTTCTTTCCTTTTCTTACAAAACATATCAGTAATTCTAGTTAGCTTTAGCTTCAAAATATATTCAGAATTCGACTACTTCTCACCTCTACTGTTTTCACTCTGACCCAAGGTAGGTTTCTCGTTCATGGCACCTGAGATGGGTTCAAACATCTAACTGCTCAAGACCCACAGAGCCACATCGTGCTCTTGATTCCCAATCTCAATCACCGAAACTAAACTACTTGCTGTAAGGGGTTACAGTTTACAGTGGGAGGATGTCACACAGAGCAGTGCGCACCACAGTGTTTTCTTGGCTTTCACCTTTATGGAAGCATGTTCATCAAGCCTTTCTTCCGCAGAGACCCTGGGGTAGAGAGAACCATCAGGCATGACGTGAGGAATGGATTACAATCTGACTGTGCCACCCTCTGACTCATCTACACATGATTGTGAACATAGCAGCCAGAGTGGTTCGCTGAAAATCCATGTCAAATCACACTATTCTTCAACTTAGCATTTTGCAGTACAGTGAACCCTCGTTTATCGCGGTTAATCCGTTCTAGACCCTACCGTGATAAATGAAATTCAGCGAAGTAGGATTCCTTATTTGTAAATCAAATATTTTCGTAGTTAGAGCATAGAGGACATGAAAAAACACCCTTTAGTCACCATTACACTCGTATTACCCAATTTATTAAACGAAACATTTTGGACGTTACAATTATCATTTATTATTTATTATATTATTTATGGCATCAAGCGTGTACAGTATGAGCCAATCAGTGGCAGTAATGACAGAGCATGCGCTGTTACGCAAAAACCGCGATAGAGTGAAGCCGCGGACGTCGAAGCGCGAAGTGGCGAGGGTTCACTGTATGCCCAAGTAGTTTTTACCTCTTTATCATTCAAAGTTTCTGAACTCTGTCATAACATTAGAAACTTTGAAATGTGTCTTTTGATGATGATGGAAAAAAAACCAGCCTATCTTTCAGGAAGTTATTACCTATATTTGTCTTCCATCATTGGAATAAGTCCATTGTCAGTTATAAGGATATTAAAGCCTGGAGTCAATGGGTGGAACATCCAATTTATCAGCTTCCTTCTGCTTTTAAGAAGCTTTGTAGCAAATTTGGATTTAATATTTCACATAGAAAAACGAAAGAGGAAAAAATAAATTCCATTTACCTTACATCCTTCCTTTCTCAGAAAGGCTTATGCCAGAAAAACCTAAATTTCATGAAGTTTACAAAATTAATTGTCTCATGAATAAATTGATTTATTATTCAACATGCTGGGAAGCACATTTTATTATTCAATATTCTTGGAACAAAAATATGAAATGTACGATGAAATATTTTCAAGCCGCTTCACCAAAATGAGGTGGACTAAAAGGAGAATTTGCACATTAACATAAAATGTTCATCAGGAGGCCTGTAGTAACCTAGAGGGAAATGGCTACATTTTTTCATTGCTAACAATTGCCATTAAGTGGGTGGCTTGTAGTCATCTTTACTATACTGTGTGCCAGAACTTACTTCAGATCACAGAAACTAGAGTATAAGATCTCATAAGCTAGCTATATCAGAACTAGCATTCCATATAAATGTTCTTAATATTAGAAAGAGGTGAATGACCACAAAGCTTAAAAATTGATGAGTTCATTATGTGTTCTATTCAAACACTGTAGTACAGTATTTCTATAACTCAGTGTTTAACGAATATAGCAAGTAAAGAAAACTGTTTTCCTGCTTTAAATATCCTTCTAAGTTAAAAACTCCTGATATCTCTGAGAGACTCCTCTCCTTCCTCCGAGTTTGGTTCTTGTGATGCGCTGTTTTTATCAAGGTCAGATTTCAAAGGGAGTCTTCTGCCTGAGTATTTCTCTCATAACATTTTCAATAAATGTTGGACCTAACTTAGGGTCCTAAAAGCAAAACAAGAGGTATGTTTTTAAGTTTATTTAATGAAAAATAGCAGGGGCTTTACATATTTTTGATACATTTTATGTATCTTAAAGTATCAGGAAGGGGGAAAATAGGCTAGAATAATCCAGTCTTTGAACTAAAAGAGACTTCAGGGTTCAGTGAATTCTTTCCGAGTATAACTGTCTTTCCTATTAAGTGAAATGGTTTTACTAATGACAAACAATCAGTTAATTGCACCTTTGGAATTGGACTGAGATGCTTGTGTTATAACTTTAGATTTTTATTGTCATCTTTTAAAGTATATTTTTACTGTGGCAAAATATATTGAACACAAATTTTCCATTTCTATGATCAGTGGCACAAATGGTTATCCTAGCCCAAAGATTAGCAGCTTGAAGCCACTCAGAAGTGTTTGGAAAACAAGCTTGGTGGTCGGTTTCCAGAAATTCATAGCCTTGAAAGCCCTACTGAAGAGATCTACTCTGCCTACTCTGCCTGCATGGACTTACCATGAATGGATTTGAATTGATACTGAACAAATAACATACATTTTTTCCTGCCATTCTTATTCTTTTTACATATACAAATCAGTGACATCATTTACATTCACCATGTTATACAATCATCTTTCCAAATGTTCTTCCTCACTCTTAACAGAGACTCATACCCTTTCAGTGAGTCTCCTCCTATTTCCCCTACCCAGCTGTGTCTGGTCAGATCACTTTTTGATATTATGGTCTGTACTTGACCCCTACTATCTCTACTTGACCCCTGCTTCCATTTAAGCTCAGAAATGTGCTTAACCTTATAGATGTCTTAATTTTCTAGCCTCCCCTCCTCATTTCTGTTGTCACTGACTGAAATCATATCCCCAGACTCTGTTCTGCTGGGACCCCTGAAGGGTTTGTCTGTCCAGCCTGTCCTTTCGTCCTGTCACTGGGTTCTCCTCACACCAAATTGTTTTCTGTGATTCAGAAAAATACCTCCATCCAAAATAGCAATCCTAACCAAAATTATGAGCATTTATTAGATGTAACCTAACACCATGATGTTACTCCAAGGGGACCCAGGGCCATAGTCTCAGGGGACAATAAGATCAATTGGCATAACATAGTTCACAAAAATAATGTTCTACATTCTAGTTTGGTAAGTAGTGACTAGGAGCTTAAAAACTTGTGATTATCTAAGATGAAACCATTGGTTTCTCCTCATCCAGAGGCAAGAAGAGTGATGCAGCCAAAAGACATATGGAAACAATTGGTTTTACAGCATCAATATCAAAGCCCTGAGACCAAAAGGCTATATACTCCTTAACTACAACTACCAGCTGCTCTGTACAGGATTTCACAAGAAGATCCTGCATAGAGTGGAAGAAAATTGTGGGTCGAGCTTACAATCAGAAAAAGACCAAGCTTGTTGGCTGGATAGAGACTGGTGGAACCTTCAAGACTATTGTCCTTAATCATGCTTCAGGTCTGGAAGGGAGTTCATCGCTTTGTTAGAATAATCAACCATTCAAGATACAAAGTCAGCACTTACCCAAGGACAGGAGAACTGAAAACAGGAAACACTTGGAGAAAGTGGAGTAGGTGATGGCACATGGAGAGGATTGAAATGGATGAGTTGAAACAAAATATGTATATTTGTTGAATATAAAACTTATTATGTATTTTGTAACCCTTCACTTAAATCACAATAATTAAAAAAAAAAACTATACTCTCTCTACCCAAAGAAGACCACAACAAGAAGGGGTGGGTGAGAGCAAACAATCATGCCATCTTCCCACATAGAAGCTCCATTTAGCTTCTTGTTGTTACTGAAATGAAAACTAGTGTATGAACTAGTGTATAAAGTTCTTGGCAATTGTCCAGAGCCTCAGATTGCTATATTCCATATTCATGAACTCTACATTCACCCCAGATAATATTTTATATTAGTTACTCTGCCCAACATGTGCCTAGAGGAAAAAGGGAAATTACCGAATACCAGGACAAGTGCGCTTATCTACCACATATCATCATTCCCTTCTTCATGCATCAGGATTTTACCTTAGCATGCCCCTGTGCCAGCATTGCACCCAGGTTGTATGTATGCAGGGTGAAAAAGAAGTAAGTTATCTTTTCAGTCCATAAGTATCTTAGGGTCTTAATGCTGTTGTAACAGAAATCTCTCAAGTGGGTGGCTTTAAAAACAGAAATTTGTTTTCTCCCAATTTAGGAATCTTGAAGTCTAATTCAAGGTAAAGAGTTCTGGAGGACTTCTCTCTCTGTTGGGTCTGGACAAACTGTTTTCTCTCCCCTTTTGTAGCTCCAGTGTTCATTGGTTCCTTAACAATCTTAATGTTACCTCTGACACCCCCTTTTGTGTTTTATCTCTGTATCTGTGCTATCCCTTGTAACTCAAACCTGATTAGGTTTAGGATACACCATACATTGATAAAAAAAACCTTTATTAATATAACTATGGAAACTCTGCCCAAATGGAAACATATCCCCAGATATAGGGGTTAGGATTCAACACATATTTTGGAGAATGGAACCTTTCATCCATAATAATAGATCTCTAGTTCAAAAGGAATGGCAACTAGCCAATGTGAAAAAAGAGTTTGTGACTCAGAAACCTCAAATAATCTCTCATGTGCACTTTGAACATCACTTAGAGATGATAAGGTTTGAGTTCATTGATGTGACTAGATAGAAGTTCTGTGTTGTTGCCTTTGGAAAGGACTGTCACCATACTCCATGCAGATAATATTCCTTCTGTGATTAGGGTTGACCCTGGAGACTTCTCTGTTCTTGAGTCTTTATGTGGTTATGCTGCCCTCAAAGTTTGGCACATTGGGGTGGCATCTGCACTCACACTCCTATTTCTGGGAGACAAATAATACCCTCACCCTGGGTGGATTAGTCCCCTGCTCCCCTAAAGCCATTGTCTCCCTCTTTTTTTTTTTCCTTTTTCCCTTTCTCCCCTCACCCCCACCCCATCTTTCACCCTCTTTTTGTTGGGATGACATGCATATCCTTGGGTTTGGTCTCTCCCCCTTCCTGTACCTCAAACCGTATAGTGTGAGATAAATGAATTTTCTTCTATACTTACTGTGCTGATTATATTTATCTCAGTGAAATCATGTTGTACTTGTCCTTCTGTGATTGACTAACTTCGCTTAGCATACTTTCCTCAAACTCTTCCCACGAGACAATGTACGTCCTGCTATTATCAATGCTTTTTAGGGATGCATAACACTCCACTGTGTATATGTGCCACAGTTTTCTAATCCACTCATCTATCAATGGAAATTTATGTTGTTTCCAATTCTTTGCGATTGTGAATTGCACTGCAATAAACATTGGAGCACAGACAACTGGACGTGGTCTACTTCTTACCTCTTTGGGGTATACGCCCAGTAGAGGAATTGCTGGGCTGTAAGGTAACTCAATTTTCATTTGCTTTAAATATTGCCAGATCACTTCCCACCGAGGCTATCTACATGCCCACCAGCAGTGGAGGAGAGTTCCTATCTCACCACATCTCCCCAACATTTGTTGCTCTCTGAGTTTCTGATTTGGGCTATTCTCAAGGATGTTAAGTGGGAATCTCTTGGTTGTTTTAATTTGCATTTCTCTGATGGCTAATGATTGGGAGCATTTTCTCATATGTTTTTTGGCCATTCGAGTCTCTTCCCTAGCGAAACTTCTGTTCAGGGCTTTTTCCCACTTCCTTGGAGGTTAACTGTTTTCTTCTTTTTTCAGGCTCAGAGGGTATTGTAAATTTTAGTTATAAGCCCTTTGTTGTGTCATTGATAAACATCCTATCCCATCTGTGGGTTCTCTTGTTATTCTCTTGGAGAAGTCTTTTTAACACATATAGGTTATTGATTTCAGCTTCATCTGTGAGTGTATCCTTCCCTATTTCAGTTAGCCTGTGTATTCCCTGCACCAAGGTTCTTGGGTTTGTCCTGATTGCTTCATTGATGGTCCTAATAGTTTGGGGTTTTACTCCTTTCTGTGAGATCTACTTTGAGTTTGTTCTTGTGCATGGGGTAAGGTAAGGATCTTGCTTCATTTTTCTACAGGTGGATATCCATTTTTCCAGCCCCGCTTTTTAAAGAGGCCATTCACCTCCCACTTGATGCTTTTGGGTACCTTGTTGAAGATCAGTTGTCTATATGCTGTTGGTTTTGTTTCTGAGTTTTCTGTTCTTTTCTATTGCTCTGAGTATCTGTCATTATTCCAGTGAAACACTGCTTTTACCACTGGTCTGTATAGCAGGTGTTAAAGTCAGGTAAAGTGAGCCCTCCTACTTTGTCCTTGTTCTTAAGGCATTCTCTGCTAATTCTGGGCTTCTTCCCTCCCCATATGAAATGGGTGATAAGTTTTTCCAATTCTTTGAAGAACTTGTTGGTATTTGAATCAGGAGAGGGTTAAACTTATATAGTACTTTAGTTAAGGTTGACATCTTTACTATATTGAGCCTTCTGATCCACAAGCATGGGATATTCTTCCATTTGTGGAGGTCACTTTTGGTTTCCTGTAGTGGGGTTCTGTACGTTTCCTTGTATAAGTCTTTTGTTTCTTTGGTTAGATATATCCCTAGGTATTTCTATTTGCTCTTGGCTATTGTGAATGTTACTGCCTTCTTGATCTCCACTTCCATGATCTTGTCTGATATATATATATATATAGCAAACCAAAAGACTTCTGTTTATTAATCTTGTATTCTGTCACTCTTGCATATTCCTCTCTCACTGACAGTACTCCTGTTGTGGAACTTTTGGGTTTTTCAATATATAGAATCCTGTCATCTGAAAATAGTGATAGTTTCACCTCTTCCTCTCCCAGATGGATATCTTTAATGTCTTCTGCTGCCCTAAATTGTTAGCAAAGATCTCCAGTACAATGTTGAATAAAAGTGGAGACAGGGGACATCCTTATCTGGTGATCTATTTCAGTGGAACTATTTTCATTTTCTTTTCCAGGGACAATGATGTTGGCTGTTGGCTTTTCATGAATAGCTTGTATTAACTTGATAAATTTTCCTTCTAATCATATCTTCTTGAGTGTATTAATTAGGAATGGATGTTGGATGTTGTCAAATGCTTTTTCTGGATCTATTGGTATTATCATGTGGGTCTTATCTTTTTCTTATCAATGTGGTGAATAATGTTGATGGATTTTTAGATGTTGAACCATCCCTGCAGCCCTGGAATGAATCCCACCTGATCATGATGGATGATATGTTTTCTGTATTTTTGTATTCTATTGGCCAGTCTTTTGTTATGAATTTTTGCATCTATGTTCATTTGAGAATGTGGTCAGCAGATCTCTATTCCTGTGGGATCCTTCCCCTGGTTGGGTATCAAATTTATACTGGCTTTGTAGAATATGTTTGGAAAGTACTCTGGAATACTTTTTGGAGGGCCAGTGTCAGCTCTTCCCTGAATGCTTGGTAGAATTCTCCTGTGAAACTATCTGGTCCAGGAGCTATTTTTGTTGGTACTTTCTTCATAGCCATATCTATTTCTTCTTTTGCTATAGATCTGTTGAGGTTCTTGACCTGTATCTTGGATAATTGAGGGAGCGTTTGTTTTTCCAAGTATTTCTCCGTGTCTTCCACATTGTTAAATTCATTAGAATACAGACTTTCATAGTACTTTGTGATTATCCTTTTAATCTCATTGGGGTCCATTGTTATTTCCCTGGTTTCATCCCTCATCTTAGCTATAGATGTTTGCCCTTTCCTTTCCTTGGTTAGGTTTGCCAGTGGTCTGTCAATTCTGTTGATCCTTTCAGAGAACCAGCTTCTTACTGCATTGATTTTTTGCATTGTTCTCTTGTCATCCCACTCAATTGTCTCTGCCCTGATTTTTATTATTTCTTTTCTTTTGCTATTAGAGGGGTTGTTATTTTGACCCTGTTCTAATGGCTGAAGGTTTTGTGATGGGGTATCAGTCATAAGTTTCTCTTCCTTTTTCATATATGCATTTATCGCTATCAAACTTCCTCTGATAACTGCTTTTGCTGTATCCCATAGATTTTGGTAAATTGTATTCTCAGTCTAATTCATTTCTAGAAACTTTCTAATTTCCTCTCTTATCTGGGTAAGTACTCATTCATGTTGCAGAAGATCATTATTTATCCTCCAATTATTGGCCTGTTATTTTTCTGATCGTCCCTTTGTTGATCTCCATCTTTGTGGTGTGGTAGTCTGAGACAGATGTCTGAGTGACCTTTATATGACTGAATTTAGTCAGGTTCAACCTGTATCTAAGCATGTGGTCTATTTTAGAAAATGAGCAATCTGCACTTGAAGAGAATGTGAATTATTTTGCATTTGGATGGAGAGCTCTATAAATGTCTATCAGGTCCAGTCGCTTGATTGTAATGTTTAGTATTGTAGCCCCTTGCTGAGCTTCTTTCCCAGTGATCTTTCTTATTCTAATAGCAGTGTATTAAAGTCATTTACTATGATTTTTGAGTCTGTGATTTCTTTTTTCATCTTTTGAGTCATTTGTTTGACAAATTTCACAGTTCTCTTGTTAGGTGCGTACATATTTATTATGTTCACTGGCTCATGATCTACTGATCCTTTGATCAGTATATAGTGCTCATCCTTGTCTCTTGTCATGGTTTACACCTTCAGGTCAATTTTGTTGGAGATCATGATTGCAACCCTACTTTTCTTAAGTTGCCATTTGCCTGGTACATTTTTCTGCCAGCCTTTTATTTTCAGTCTATTTTTGCCTCCGAGCTTAAGATGTGTCTCTTGTAGGCAACAGATTGATAGGTTATGTTTTCTGAGCCTGCCAATCTTTGTCTTTTAATGGGTGAGTTCAGGCCATTGATATTCAGAGTTATTACCACCATCTGTAGATTCATTGCTGTCATCTTGTAACTATTATGTTGGGTGTTTTCTTATCTCTCTTCATATCAGTATTCTGTGTTTGTGTGGGGAGGGTGTGGCCTGCCTCCTTTCCCTCTGAGGCAATGCTTTCTTGGTAGTTGTTTGGTGTGTTGACTTCTGAATGGAGTTCCACCAATGGTGGTCTCCTGCTTGTGCTTAGTGGATATTGGTTTTCTGACCACAGTGTGTCAGCAAGGATTATGACCATCTTTAGATAGCAGTCTGGGCAAATTACTGCTTGCTGTGGGTCTCAGATCTTGGGTGCAAGAAGGGGTGGAAGATGCCATCTTGCTGGACCTGGCGAGGGATTAGCGGATCCCATGGCAGATGTGGTGAACTTAGAGAATTTCAGTGAGCTCTGAAATTGCTCTATAGGCAAAAATCACAGAGGGAGATCTGGACCAGACCCTAGTACAGTGAATCTACTTTTAACACCCCAGCCTCCTAATGTTGGCCCCATTACCTCTCAACTTTCTGATCTAACAACAGGAGCACCGGGTGGGTGATTCTACCTGGACACTATCTTGACTCCTACTCGAATCTAGGTAAATATCTTCAAGGATAAGGTATGTTTTATCTGGTATCCTAGTATATAAGATTAGGAGTTGTGGTGGTATAGTGGGTTTCTCATTATATGAAGAAGAATGAAGTATCCAGATTGGAGAAATGCTTATTAACAACTTACAATATCAGATGGTATGACCTTGCTTACTGAAATGAGGAGGACTTGCAGCCCTTGCTGATGAAAATCAAAGCCTACAACCTGTGGCTTGCAACTCAATATAAAGAAATCAAAAAGCCTTACAACTGAACCAACAGGTAACATCATGATAAATGGGTGGGGGGTAATTGAAGTTTTCAAGATATTTTTTTCTTGCTTGGATTCACAATCAATGGTCATGGAAGCAGCAATCGAGAGATCAAAGCATTGAATTATGTAAATCTGCAAGTCAGACATGTTTAAAGTGTCTTAAAGCAAGGATGTTACTTTTAGGAATAAGATTCACTTGACTGAAACCATTGTATTTTCAGCTACCTCATATGTGTGTGAAACTTGGATGTTCAATCAGGAAGGATTAAGAAGAATGGAAATAATTTGAATTATGGACCTGGGTAAATAGTGAAAGTAACATGGAGTGCCAAAAGGACAAGTATAGCAAGAATGCTCCTTAGAAGCAAGGATGGCAAGACTTAGCCTCACATACTTTGCATATGTTATCAGGAGACCCCAGTCCCAGCAAAAGTGCATCATGCTTGGTAAAGTAGAGGGGCAACAAAAAAGGAAAAAATCCCTCAGCAGATGGACAACAAGCCCTTAAATTGGTGGCTGCTACATGGGCTCAAACAAGAAAATGTGTGAGGATGTCACAGGACTTGGCAGTGCTTCATTCTATTTTACATAGGATCACTATGATTTGTGATATCGCCAAACAACTATATATATATTTTTTTTTTCCCTGAGAGTAATATATTCATGGTTTCCTGATTGCTGCTTATATGGGCATTGATTGAACACCCAAGTGAAATTAAATCCTGACAACTTTAAAGTTTTCTCCATTTAGCATGATGTTGCTTATTGGCCCAGCACTTTTTGTTTGCTTTATTTTGAGGAGCAATTCACATTGAATTACTGCAAATTGTTAATGAGCTTTCCCCTGTATGTTATATAGAGATTCAAAATAGTTGTAGTAACAACGGTGAAGAAAATCCAGGGAATGATAATGACAGCATTCAGGTATTTGACTCCCATGTAGTGGTTACCCATTGGGCTGACCAAAGTCAGCAGTTTGAATGCACCAACAGCTTTGTGCGAGAAAGATGGCTGTGTACTCCCATAAACAGTTACAGTCTCAGAAACCCACAGAGGTTCTCTGTGTGTCACCATTGACTCTATATCAGCAAGCTTGGTCGTTTCAAGTGGGTAAGGAGTGTGGTAAAATTGGAGAAGACACAAAGAGAGTTCTTAGGTAATGGTAATTCATTTTGGGGGTGAGATTTGTGGGAACATGGTATTTTGTAAAAGCTCCCCAAAAGTTGGGTGCATGGCAGGAGAAAATATTTTTATTTTCTTATTTCATGTGCACAATGAACTCCAAGTTTTATTATTCTAACAGACTTTAAAAATAAGAGGCATTGAAGCCAAGCTCATAATACTGGGTTAATCTGCAGGGACTGGGGGAGGATGAGGCACAGGGGAAGTAAACCACAGCTATGCCAAGGGAAAAATATTTTTTCCCAAGCTCTCCGTATCTTTGAAAGATTAGTAAAACCATTTCCACAAAATGCTTGCACAAGCTGACTCCAGACAAAGTGTCTACAAATATTCTAATGTATAATTTATAGATACCATTTCTCTAAATTTCTATATAAAAGGCCTATTTTCTGTCCTTTGAAGTAATTTGTAGTTTTACAAATTGTTGCCCAACTGCAGTAATAATACTCACTCCATTATCTCTTTATTTGAACTTTTTCAGAGAATCACTCTTTCTCTTTGACATTCCAATGTTAGAAGTGGCATTCAAAGGTGCTTTGTTTTCAACTGTCCCCAAAGCATCATAAACTCCAGCTCCTGGTACCAGCATGACTGTTTGGATCCTCCCTTTCTACAAAATTTGCCAGTCTAATGAGTAAATAGCCTCTTAAATCTTGAATTCAATCTCCCTTACTTAAACGTTCTTCAAAACTTCTTAAAGAATCTGACTTCATTTTGTTCTTGCAAGAATTTACCTCCACTAGGAGTCTTGGCTTAATGAATTACACATTGGGCTGCTAATCTAGAGGTTAGTAGTTGGAAACCACCAGCCACACCATGGGAGAAAGATGGGACTTTCTACTCCTGTCAAGAGTTACAGCCTCAGCAACCCACAGGGCAGCTCTACCCTGTCCTACAGGGTTGCTATGAGTCTGAATTGACTGGCTCACAGTGAGTTTGGTTTTTTGGTGAGTGGAAGTAGTAAGATGCCCTTGTGGCATAATGGGTGAAATGTTGGCCTGTGAACTTAAAGGTCAGCTGTTTGAATCTACCAGCCCCTCCAAGGGCAAAATATGAGCATTACTGGTCCTGTAAAGTTTCACAGGCTCAGAAACCTGAAAGGCAATCCTCCCTACTCTGTCGTATAAGGTTGCTATGACTTGGTTTCCACTCAATGAGAGAGAACTTGGTTTTATTCGGGTTTTGTGAGCCTGGTAGTAGTAAAAGTTCTAAGTTTTGTGCAAATCATTTACCTTGACCAAAAACAATTTTTAAAAATAGGTAACTGCTTTGAGGTTTGTTGTACTTACATAATATTGTGTCATCTTGAGGATATTAAAAGTGGAGTCTAGCCTGTCAATCAGGCCACAGCCCGATGCCTCCTTGTGGGCAGAGTCTTCTCATGTGGATTTTGGCAACTTCCTCTCTCCGTCTGCCTTGGTCTTCCTTTTGACAAGCCATCAGAGTCTTGCTGAGACCTGGAAGAACTCTCTATCTCTGCTTCATCTACCTGTTGAAGAGCCCACATGGAGAGGTGGGGGAGCCACATGGAGACCCATGCCAGTGCTGAGATGTTTCACCAGCATTGGATCCACAAGCCTGTGATCTTCCTGCATCTGGCATCATTTCATGTGCTGCATGAGCCTGAAGAGGAATTTATAAACTAGTATCAGACATATGGGCTAATATAAGACTTATGGACTTGATCTGGACTGGGTCGGGATGTTTCCTTAATATACAACAACTCTTTGAAATAAAGCTCTTTCTTATACATATAGCAGTGTCTTTGGAATTTTTTCTCTAGTCAACCTGGTTTAACACAGGGTTCTTTTGAATTGCTAAGTTTTCTGTAATATAAATTAGAGATGTAAAAGACTCCCAAATCAGACACACCAAATTGAACACATATTTAAATTAACATTTTAAAGCATTTAAAAGATGTGATAGAAATAAAACTGCTTCCCTAAAAGAGAACTTTTCAACTCCATAGTTGCTCCTCTGCCCCAGTGACAGCTTTTCTCTACCTCCTTCTGTCTCCTTCCAGCCATCTTCTATCTACACTTCCTTTTTTACCAAAAGACCCTCCTGAGGATATAAAGCCCATTTCCAAAGCTCCATTAATACTCCATCTGAAAATCTCCAAGAACAGGCATGAGGAGAATACCCATTAATTATAGTGTATCCTTTACTCCCTAAATTCACAAGGAATTACATAGCATTGTCAAGAATTTCCTAAAATTGTGCAAAAATACTATATGAATTTACTAAAAGGTTTAGCACCTTTATTAATACCTACTAGCCCCATTTATCTGATTCCTATGAATGAGTCCACATATTAACAATATCTAAGTCTTTATAAATTTAACAATTACAGTTTCCTAACCAACCATTTAAAGGCACTAAACCCAATATTTGTAATTAAAAAAACAGGAAAAAAATAATTGATATAAACTTAAGAAATAAAACAATCTACACACACACACACACACAAACTAAATTTCAACCAATTACCTAAATATCTTTAATAAATAATCCTGGATTGCCTGCTTACTGGAATAATGCTTTAAAGTTCGTATTAAAAAAATTTAAACTAAATATACAAAAATATTTCAAGTTCTAGGATCATTTTCATAAAAATGAATTCTCATTTATGTTATACTTTCTTTCCCATGAAAAACTTTTAATACTCAATTTTTGTCAGAGGTTCCTTTCCCTATGCTTAAAATTCAAGCATTTTGTTAAATTTATCTAATTAGTCAATTTTATCTGAAAATTGCTATACAGTTGTTCCTCATATCCACAAGCCATTTGTTCCAGGATACCCCTCAGATATCAAATCCCATGGATTCTCAAGCTTCTTATAAGAAAAGGCATAATATTTGCATATAGTCTATGCACAGGAATCCTCCTGAATACTTTCAATCACTCTAGATTACTTACCGTGCACAACACAATGTAAATGCTATACAAATAGCACCCCACATTCCTCTTAGCCTTTGAGAGATTACTTTGACCATGTACTTGTTTTTTGAGAGCCTTTATTTTTTTTTACAGAAACAAATGGTACACACAAGTATCAAATGAATGAGTTAAGAGGTGAACAGTGGTCAAACAATGAACATCAGAGAGATGTTGAACACTGATGAAATGGTGGGAAGCTACAACAGGGTTTGTCTACATTTCACTTATGTGGATTAAGTGTAGTGCTCAGTGAATAGCAAATTCAAGTTTCAATTTCTAGAAAAAATATTTTGGCTACTTTTGACCTATGGTTGATTGAATCTGTTTAAGGGGGGTGTGCAGGCAGAGAGGGTTGACTATATACATTTTTCCCCAAGACATTTTATTGGGAGCTAATACAGATAGCTCATCATTCCATAATTCAATCACATTGAACAGTATTGTACAATTGCTACCACAATCAGTTTAAATACATTCTCTTTGTTCTTGAACTCCTTGATTTCAGCTCCCCTTGACCTCCTCACCCACCCCCTACTGTAACCCCCAAGAACCCTTATTCTACCTGCTGTCTCTGTAGGTTCATCAATCCTGGGTTTCATCTACTGAAAACCAGAAAAAACATAACAAAAATTCAAGAGGGCTACCCCAATGACAAAATACATCAGAGCCAAATCCCAATATGGAACACACACATACGCACACACACAAACACACACACACACAGAAAATATTAAAAGCCAGATCATACATAAATATTCCATATTCTTTAAAATTTCTTTGCTGAGTCACTTGCCCAATGGCAACCAAAAGCAGTCAATGGGCTATAGGCACAGAGAGACTCAAGGCTGCAAAGTAAAAGGCCATTTAGAAGTTCTTACAGAATAGTTTCATATCATGTACGCCAAAGCTTTGATTTTACAGATAAGACCATCAGTATTTACTAAAGACAAATGATGAGAGAAAGGAGGATACTATCAAACAGGAAAAAAAAATGCTTCAAAGAGAAGGGATGCACTTCTTTCTGTTCCAGAGAATTGTCCCCAAGAGATTAGGAAGATGAATGCTATTCTTTTTAGAGCCTAAAATGTAGCAGGTAAATATAGCTCTAAGTCTGGAACACTGACCCTGAGACTGTCTTAAAAACTAACTAACCTTAAAATAGTTGAATTTTCAGTTACAAGGGAAAAACTACTACTACTATTACTACTGTTACTACTACTACTACACACACACACACACACACACACACACACACAATCGTTACCACAGAGTCAATACAAACTCTTAACTGTCCCTTGTATGTTAGAGTAGAACTGCGCACCTGGTTTTCAGAGGATGATATTCAGCAGTGGACTCTGACTTCTGATGACTGGCTTAGTGGATGGCTTTTCATACGGAGATTACTACTTTGGCAGCATCTTCAGGAAAACATAAACTTCCAAACTTTTAGTTAGCAACCAAACTCATTAGCCTCAGGAGCTCCCTAAGTACACTTCTTCCTAAGTCTACTGCTATCAGGTCCGTTCCAATTCTGCAGTTTCTGAGGCTATAAATCTCTATGAGAACCAGGAACCTCCTCTGTTCCCCGTGTGCATTTGAACTGATGACCTGTGGCTAGCAGTCCAACTCCTAAACCATTATATGTATGCCTTATTGGTCCTGGTGTGAGGATTTTTGTTTTCTTTATGTTTCGGTGTAATCCATATCGAAGGCTGTATGTAGTCTTTGATCTTCATCAGCAGGTGCGTCATGTTCTCTTCAGCAAGCAAGGTAGTGCCATCTGTACAGAGTCAAGTTGTTAAAAAAAGGGGGGGTGAAGAGGAGATCCTCAGTGGGATGGATTGACACAGTAGCTGCAACCATGGGCTCAAACAGCAACAACTGTGAGAATTGTGGGGGCCAGGCAGCATTTCATTGTCATGCATAGGGTTGCTGTGAGTGGGAACTGACTTGAAGGCACCAAACAACATATATATATATATCCATAACCATATTTATATCTATATCAATATCATCATCTATATCTATATCTATATCATCATCTATATCTATATCACCATCTATCTCTATCTCTATCTATATAATCTATATCTACATCTATATCTATCTATATCATCATCTATATCTATATCTATATCATCATCTACATATATACATATAGTGAATTTACACATGTACACTCACCAAGGATGTCTATTTTCCTTTACTTCCCAGTTTTGATATTATTTATTTATCAAATATCTAAGTCTCAAGCCCTGTACCTCCTTCAGTACCCCCCGCCCCCACCGCAAAAACAATATGACATCTAAGATCCAGGACACATTCAGAGAAGTAGCAGATGCTTACAAATTTTAAATATTTTCAATAGGGATAACCACCTTTCCTGAGCATTAGTGATCTCTGATTAGTCACTGCATTTCCTGAGACCCGTCCTTCTCAACATTTAATGTGCATGAGAATCACACCAGGAACTTGCTAAACCTCCACTGTCTAGGTTCTATAGATTCCGACCTTCTCCATCAAATTAATTCACTCATCGACTCACTGTATTTCCTACATATGTCTATATAAACAAAAGGAAGGTGCTCTTAATGTCATCGGGGCATGACTCAGTGCCTCACAATGAACTGAACTATGTAGCCTTCTGCCTAGAACTCGGTCTAGGAGCTCCTCTCCTGAAGAAGCTTAAAAGCCTAGTTTAAAAACTGTTCATCTGTCATGCTCACCTCCATCAAATCAGTGAGACTGCTCCAATTTTCATGCTTTCTTACCTAATTGATCATGCCTTTTTGCTTATCCCGGAAGAAGAAAATTAAATTCCGGCAGTATATAACAAAAACTAGGCAAGTGTGACCAGAACGAGCTAAGGGACACCTCAGACCTGCCTGTAGAGTTCATTAGTCAAATTGTAAAAGAAAAAAATAATAAAATGACTGATTTCACTGCCAATTTCCATTCAGCAGCTTTTCCTAAAATACAATTAAGTAGGTAATATGATATTAATTGGACCCAAGTGACAGTCCAGAGAGTGGATTTCCATTCCTTCATTATCAATAAATGCTATCTCCTGGGGATAATAAGTCATCTGCCCCAACATATCATTAGTTTGATCACTTTAGCAAATCAGCTCTGGGTAATAGCTGAAAATTGGTTAAATGAGTTGTTCTCTGGTATACAGCCCTGAAAGTGATGAGAGAATAATGGATTCTTTTCTTTCGAGAAAAGAATAATCATCAATAAGGAGTCACACAATCTCAATTAATTAATGCTATGCCAACATTAATGAGTGACACATTAGAATATAGAGTCTAGTTTAGGACCGATCTGAAACAATATGAATTAACAAGCACAAATAAAAGGATACTCATAAAATGTTTCTTCTTCCTGTCTTTAGAATCAATAAAAATGTTACCTACATGAGAGAGAGCAATAATGGAAAAGAAATCTACTGTCTGAAAGGTAGACAACATCTCAGAGTTGTATAGGTTTCAGATTTCACCGATTTGTAGTTGATTTCCCAAATATGCCAGTATAATCCACCCTATGAATAGTGAACAGAGAGGTGGTTGTTGTGGTCAGGTGCCATCAAGTAGACTCCAACCCATAGTGACCCTATGCAAAACAGAAACACTGCCCGGTCCTGCACCATCCCCACATCCCTATGTCCAAGCCCATTGTTGCAGTCACTGTGTCAGTACATCACATTGACCACCTTATTTTTAGCTGCACTGCCCCCCGCCCGCCCAACACTTTACCAAGCATGATGTCGTTCTCCAGGAACTAGTCTCTCCTGACAACATGGTCAAGGTGTGTAAGATGAAGTCTCACCATCCTTCCCTCTAAGGAGCACTCGGGCCGGGCCGTACTTTTTCCAAGACAGATCATCGGTTTTCCATTTTAGCAGTCCATATTCTTCTCCAGGACCACAATTCAAATGCATCAGTTCTTCTCCCGTCTTCCTTAAGAGATGACCCAGTAAAGGTCAATTCTTAGGGCTATCCCAAGGGAGGTTGGAAGCAAATAGCTGGTGTGATTCTTCGGTGTGGGCTTAGCTGACCTAACTTAGATGACTGCTTGTTTTAAAACAAGCTTTTAAGACCCCAGAGGCTATTCTTTCTGATTGCCAGGAACCATCTGGTTTTTCACCACACTTTGTTATAGTACTTATATCTTCAGTGATCCCTTCATAAGGGTAAGTAGGGTAAGTATCAGGCAGAGCCGCCTCCTAAGAACGGACTCCTCTTAGGATATATACAGCTCCCTGTTCCATTCTGGACTCACCAGCTTTAAAGACTCCAGTTTCTGTTCACCAAAGTGGGATGTAAAAACTTGTCTTGGTGGATTATATTATTTTAATTAACCTTAGTGTCCCCTGAGACTGTGTCATGAGCCAAGGCCAGCAATTCATTCTCTCAGGAGTGCATGGTTTTAAAAGAAAATAAAAATAAATATATAGGATAGGTTTCATCAAGCTTGTGCTAATTACAATTGAATGTTGCACCCTGGATAAGATCAAATAATTCCTCATATATATACACTGTTTAGTATAACAAATTAGCAGAAAATAGTAGAGGAAAATATCACTCAATATCTGAAACCATGGAGCTGAACTTATTATTCACTTAATAAGGAATGGTTATGCTAGTAATATACAATCTCTTTAATCAAATGGTTTGTCTCCTCTGTAAGATTCTGTAGGAAGAGTACTACTGGCTACAGAAGCAGAGGTTGATGTCAGTCTTGGGTTCGGTTGGCTGCAGAAGCAAAATCTGTGTTGGGTAGGTGTAAACGGAAACCAATCTTAGATGTATAGTAACTGAAGTAAGTCTATGGCTGATTAGCTAACTCCCAAAGCACGAGAGTACGAGCTGACTGGGGACCTTCAGGTGTGCCCACTGAGGTGAGTTGTCACTTACTTGTTAATGGAAATACTGTAGAGATCATTCTGATGCTTGACAGTCCCACGTCTTTCAGAATAGAAATGTGTCCCGTAGGGTTTTCAAGGGCTGCGATATTTCAGAAGCGGTCATGTTGTCTTCATTAATGTTCTCTTTTATTTCTCTGGGTTCTAATATCCATTGCAATACCTACACAGAACTCACAGACGAAGTTCATAATTAAGGAGTAACTAAGGAAAGTAACAATTTTTAATACCAGTGAGAAATGATCAGGACAGTGGTTTATCAGAGCATGTCACAAAGTTCTTTCGGGTCGTCTAATAAATGTGCACAAGGGCATAGCACCATGGTGGAAGCCTCAGCGCAAAAGTAGTCAGCTCAAGCTCAGGGGTCAGCAAACCCAGCTCCTTGACCTAAGTCCCTAGAAGTATCCCACTCCAGTAAGCCTCAGCTTCACTTCCATGGGTCAGCAAGCCCAGCTTCTCCAATTAAGTGCCAATAAGCACCCTACTCTGCAAGCCAGACTCCTGCACAAAAGAACCCAGTTTTGTTTGCTCCGTGGTTTGGGAAGTCCACACTTTGTTCCCTGTGCCCTAGTTCTTGGTTCCGGTGCTTCTTCCTTCTCTGATATCATAGCTGTCTTCTGGATCCAAGGGGTTCACCGTGCAGGTATCTCAGGTCCAGAGGATGTCCTCTACTCTTGACTCTTGCTGGTAATGAGATCCTTCCTCCTGCTTCTCAGAGGGCTCATTTTATATGCAGGAGAGCGTTCCAGGGAATTCTGCTCATGATTACTCACAGGGGAATCTGATCAGGATCTTTCTCAGTCTTCTTACTAGACTCATGCAGGAAAAGTTGTTTGGTGCGAATTAGAGACGTTTGCTAGAAAAGCCACATTAAATAATCCACTGTCCTTTGCACAGGTTGCCAGAGCTTTCTTCCCATGTACTTCTGGATGGATTTGAACCATCAATCTTTCGGTTACTAGCTGAATGCCTGACCCAAGGAATTCTCATTGAATTATCAGTGCTACTAAAAATCAATTCTTATTTTTACTTGTTAGCATTTGAGTTAGCTAGTTTATTTTGCCAACCTGGCTGACAAGCACATGTGGGGTTAATTGAAGGGCAGATGGATAAATGGTGAGCCTCGCCTTTCTAGTTTCTCAGATCTCTTGCTTTGTGATGGTCAGAGCAGGGTGCAGCTGCCTTAGCCATTTCCCTGCTTCAGCTGGCAAGGCTCACTTCCTGCAAGATGTCCCCAAGGAGAAGCCCCATGAACCCACCCTGATCACGAGGTGTTGAAGGGATCAGGTAGCAGACACCAAAGAACAAAAACCATCATTGTGTGCCCTCCTTCCCCATATAAACGCTGAAGACAAATGTGTGCATAAGTAAGTGTGGTGAAGAAGGCTGATGGTGCTTGGCTATTGAGAGATATAGCGTCTGGGGTCTTAAAGACTTGAAGGTAAACAAGTGGCCATCTAGCCCAGAAGCAACAAAGCCCACATGGAAGAACACCAACCTGTGTCATCACGAGGAGTCAAAGGGATCAGGTATTAAGCACCAAAGAACAAAAAATAATATCATCATGAATGAGGGGGAGTGCTTGTTTGGGACCCAATCCCCATCTGTAAACAAGTGGACATCCCTTGCAGAGGAGTAGTGGGGAGGATATGAGTCACTCAGGGTGCAGTGTAGCATTGATGAAACACACAACTTTCCTCTAGTTCTTAAATGCATCCTCCCCTTCCCCAACCCCCCACTATCATGATCCCAATTCTACCTTACAAACCTGGTTAGACCAGATGATATACAGTGGTGCAGATAGGAACTGGAAACACAGGGAATACAGGACAGATGAACTCCTCAGGACCAGTGGTGAGAGTGGTGATACCAGGAGGGAGGAGGGAAGCAGGTTGGAAAGGGGGAACGGATTACAAGGATCTACATATAACCTCCTCCCTGGGAGATGGACAACAAAAAAAGTGGGTGAAGGGAGACGTCGGGAAGTGTAAGATATGATAAAATAATAATAATTTATAAATTATCAAGGGTTCATGAGGGAGGGGGGAGCAGGGACAGAGGGCGGGGAAGAAAAATGAGGAGCTGATTCCAAGAGCCCAAGCGGAAAGCAAATGTTTTGAGAATGATGTGGGCAATGAAGGTATAACTGTGCTTTGCACAATTGACATATGTATGGATTGTGATAAGAGTTGTATGAGCCCCCAATAAAACGATTTATAAAAAGAAAAAAGATATTTGCTATGAACAAGTGATTGGTCTTGCAAAATTCTATCATGCAATCTCCAACTTCCTTTCTACCACCAAGACTATATTTTCCAATGACTGTTTCTTCTTTGTTTTGAACTTTTGTATTACAACAGCCAATAGTTATCAATGCATCTTGATTGCATGTTTGATCAATTTCAAACTGAAGATATTGATAGAGTTCTTCAATTTTCTTCATCACTAGCTTTTGTGGTTGGTGCATAAATTTGAACAGTAGTTGTATTGATTGGATTTCATTGTATTTAGAAAGATATAATCCTAACATGGACAGCATTGTATTTCAAGATAGACCTTGAGATATACTTTTTAATGATGGATGCAAACCCATACCTCTTGACTGTGTCCTTCCTGGCATAGTAAATCATATGATTTCTGATTCAAAATGGCAATACCAATCCATTTCATTCTTTATAAATAACTGAAGAAAAAAATCAAGTCTTGAATTGAGATATTAAAAGATTCTGTACACAAGACATTAAAGAACATAGGAAGCATCAGTAAAAGATGGCTTACAGACTGAAAAAAAAACCCAATTCAGATGCTTCAATAAGCAGATGCAAGCTTGTAAACACTCATTTACTATGGCAAGAAATTTGGAAAACAGCTAACTTTCTGCTCTGGAAGAGATCCAAATTTGTGCCTATTTCAAGGAAAGGTAACCCAACAGGATGCAAACATTTTTGAACAATATTATTAATACCACACTCAAGGGTTTTTGTTTTGCTTTTGAAACGAACCTGTACATCACAAAAATCCAAGTCGGTTTCACTCTTGCTCTTTTTATTGTTACTCAGATTTTAGATCTCATGTGTAAGAAATCTCAAGGGTTTTTAAGGCCATGCCCCTTCTCTCATTTGTTTTAAACTTGTGTGAAACAGGGAGTATGATGGAAGCTGGTATGGTGAATACATTTAAGAGGTACACTCATATCTCAGAAGCAGCTCCCTAGTTTACCTGCTGATCTAGCCCACTGGGATGATGAGTAGTGAAGGCGACATGTTGCTGTGTGTCCCCCGTGTCTGCAATGGGATGTGGCATAAGACCAGCATTCAATCTATGTGTGTAGAATTGTAAAATTGTCAGTGTTTTATGAGACCTAAAATATCTTCTCATCTAAATTCTGCATTGTTGTTGTTATTTATTTTTTTCTTTTGTTTGTGGAATATAATGCTTACATATAAAAATATATTCTATGTAGTCACACAGCTCATCTCAGTAACTGTATCCCATTAAATCCCTGTATATGTTGTTCTTTTTTGTTTTTTCTCCACCCTCCATAATCACACTCAAGTTTTGCTAAAGATAATTTTATAAAATAGTTACAGCAATTTATCAAAATAACTGCTATGAATGTAAACCTAATTCAGAAGAAGAGATGGAAGGAGGATATTATTGATATCAGATCTTGGCATAAAGCAGAGCACACTAGAAATATTTACCTGTATTTTATTATTAGACTGTGTGGATCAGAACAAATTTTGGATAATGTTGCAAAGAATGGGAATTCCAAAACACTAAGCTGTTCTCATGCAGTTTGTATGTTGTTATTGTTAAACGCCCTTGAGTCATTTCCAAGGTACAGGATCCCATGTACAAAACACACAACACTGCCTGGTCCGGTGCCATCCGCACAGCCATGCCTACGTCTGAGCCCATTGTTCCAGCCACTGTGTCCCTTTATCTTGTGGAGGGTCTTCCTCTTTTTGACTGACCCTGTACTTTACCAAGATCTCCTTCTTCAGACACTGGTTTCTCCTGATAATATATCAACGTGCATGAGACGTCTCCCCATCGTGCCTTCTAAGAAGAATTTTTGGCTGTAATTCTTTTTTTTAAAAACATTTTATTAGGGGCTCATACAACTCTTATCACAATCCATCAATTGTGTAAAGCGCATTTGTACTTCATTCTCAAAACATTTTCTCTCCACTTAAACCCCTGATATTAGGTCCTCATTTTTCCCCTCCCTCCCCGCTC
>NW_022111324.1:76622491-76658660 GCF_000313985.2 Echinops telfairi
TCCTCTGGTCTAGCCAGACTTGCAAGGTCGAATTCTCCTGTAATTCTTGCAACACAGATCCGCTTGTTTTTCTGGCAGTCCATGGTATATCTAATATTTTTCACCAATCGTATAATTTAAGGGCATCAATTCCTTGTCAATATTCTTTGTTTATTGTCAAGGTTTCATATGCATACGTGGTGATTGAAAATACCATAGTTTGGGCCAGACTTTTTTTTTTAAGCACTTTAAAGCTATCTTTTCTAGCCTATTTGCTCAATGCAATGTATTGTTTGACTTTTTGACAGTTACTTTCATACATGTTGATTTTGAATATAATCCAATTGAATTCTTGGCTATTTCAACCTTTTCTCCATGTGTCCTGATGTTGCTTATTGGTCCAGTTTCATTTCCCTGGGATCCTACAGAAATGTCAGGGGTGGGCACAGCTGAACTCCTGCAGCTCCACAAGGGGAGAAGAAGAGAATCTACAGCACCAGAGTCCGCATCAGCTGCCCAAGCTGGATTCCTGGGAAGCTGAGGCTAACCTGCCCTCCCCTCTCACTTTCATCAATTCTGACACCTACTGTGCCTCCCACATTGCTGATTTTCAACAGGGTTCAATAATTCTTTACAGGGGCAGATAGAACTCACAGACAATACCAATACTTACAATTATGTTTTTTAAGAAGCTAATAAGTTATAAATGTTCAGGATACAATCATTTGGACTGCCTCTTCTCAGCCATGCCTTTGACCTCTCAGCCACCAGGTCTATTGGCCCTTTGTCTGCTCATGCAATGTTTCAAAGCCTTTAAGGTTGCTACCAATAAATGCCCATTGGGCACACCACTCCATCATAAGCTTCAGCCCAAAGATGCTCAACTCTCTCAATTAAGCCTGATTCTCTCAATTCAATGCCTGGAGGTACTGCAGTCTACAGGTCAGCCTCTTACCCAAAGGCACTCAGCTTTTCTTGCTCCATGTGCTGGAAGTCCATTCTCCCTCTCATGCTCTGGCTCTTGGATCTGTGGGTGCCTCTCCATTGTTGCTGCTCCAGTGCCACAGCTGTCTCCTCGACCAAGGAGATTCAATGTGCAGGGATCTTGGGGTTCTAAGGAAGCACTCCACTCCTGGATTTCCTCTCTTGATATTAGTGAAACTCCCCTTCTTGCTTCTGCAATGTCTCATGTTATACCTAGTTGGGTGGCAGTCACAAATAACCAGCATAACAATCACTCACATATGAATCATAAAATTCCATCATTATCTTTGCCCATCTTTTAATCTATAGCTCCATCAGGGAAACGTCATTTCTAAGAGTAACAAAGACTATGGCTAAAAGAGCCATATTAAATAATTCACTTTACTACAGATACATTCTTTTTTTTTTTTTAATTAATCAATTTATTGGGGCTCATACAATTTATCACAATACATAGATCAATTGTGTAAAGCACATCTATACATTTGTTGCCCCAGATACATTCTTAAGAATGAAATTGTTGGATCATATGCTGACTATACCTTTTAGGGATATAAAAAGCCACTAAGCAGTTTTCAAATTGACCCTACCATTTTACATTTCCATCAGCAATATAAGGCTCACAGTTTCTCTGCATCCTGGCCAGGTTGGTGATGTCACTATTTTTCAATTTAACCATTTGGCTAGGTGAGTAGTGTTATCTCATTGTGATTTTAATTTGCATATCCCTGATGGCTATATTAAATATCTCTTAATGCATTTAAGTGTCATCTGTATTTCTTCTTCAGTGAAATATCTATTCATGTCTTTTGCTTATTTTCTTATTGGACTATGTGTTTTATTAATTTTTTTATAAAAATATTTTATTTGGGGCTCTTACAGCTCTTATAACAATCTATACATCAATTGTAGCTAGCACATTTGTACATATATTGCCAGACTCATTTTCAAAACATTTTCTTTTTACTGGAGCCCTTAGTATCAGCTCCTCTTTTTCCCTCCCTCCCATACCTTCTCACCCTCATGAACCCTTGATAAATTATAAATTACTATTTTTATATCTTACACCTCCACTGTCTCCCTTCACCAATGTTTCTGTTGTTTGTCCTCCTGGGGGCAGGTATTATACTTCTTTTGTTGCTATCAGTTCCCCCTTTCTCCCCCTTCCCTCCCCCTGCCCCCCACCCTTCCTCTTATCCTATGGTATTGCAACTCCCATTACTATTCCTGAAGGGTTTATCTGTCCTGGATTCCATGTGTTGAGAGCTCTTATATGTACTAGTGTACATGCTCCAGTCTAGCCATATTTGTAAGGTAGAATTGAGTTATGATAATGAGGGAGAAAATATTGAAGAACTAGAGGAATGTTGTGTGTTTCATCAATGCTATAATACACCCTGGCTGACTCATCTCTTCCTTGTGACCCTTCTTTGATGGGATGTCCAATTTTCTACAGATGGACTTTGGGTCTCTACTGTGACCCCTCTCATTCACATCGATATGATTGTTTGTTTTGGGTCTTCTGATGCCTGATACTGATCCCTTCAACACCTCATGATCACACAGGCTGCTGTGCTTCTTCCATGTGGGCTTTGTTGCTTCCCTGCTAGATGGTCGCTTGTTTAACTTCAAACCTTTAAGACTCCAGATGCAATATCTTGTAATATCCAGGCACCATCAGCTTTCTTCACTATATTTGCTTATGCACCCATTTTGACTTCAGCAATCATGTTGGGAAGGTGAGCATCATAGAATGTTAGGTTATTAGAACAAAGTGTTCTTGCATTGAGGGAGGACTTGAGTAGAGGACCAATGTCTGTCTGTTACCTTAATAGTCACATATAAATATAGGTACATAGACCTATATCCCTATTGTTATATATTAATATATTTACATATACACATGCCTATTACCTCTTATTAATGTTGATTTTTGAGACATCTTGACATATTCTTTACATTAGTCCTTTGATGAGTATGTGATCCATAAATAGTTTCTCAGTGTGCAGCCTTTCTCTTCATCTTTTCGTCTCACTGGATTTTCACAGGAAACATGTTCTTAATAGTAATAATCTGCACGTTTTCCATTTTTTTGCACCATAGAGCATGTTTTTGTTGTCAAATCTAAGAACACTTTGCCTAACCCTAGATCTTAAAGATTCTATGCACTGGTGTTTTTTATTAAAGATTTTAACATTTGCATTCTACATATAAGTCTCTGGTTCATTTGGAGGTATTTTTTGTTTAAGATGTATTTAGTTCAAAGATTTCTTTTTACTTCCAAAAATGTTTATTTGCCTTACCTCCACACATGCAAGCCACCTAAAACTTCAAACTTAAATAGAAGCTGTAACTAAATCAAAGGCACAAGTATTCCAACAGTTGTGTTCCATTTTACAGACAAAACACCAATGATGAATAGCATATAGCATTATCGTTTGAATTCTCACAAATGCTCCAAATAAGAAAATGAAAAGTCTTATCAAAGCATCTTTGGCTTCCATGAGTCCAACACTCTTTAACACAGTTGACTGCTAATCAAAAATGTAAATATTAAAGCTCACTCAGATGTGCTCCAGAAGGCACACCTGATGATCAGCTTCTGAAGAGTCGGTCATGGAAAACTCTGTGGAGCACAGTTCTACTCTGACCCAAACGGGTTACCTCGAGTAAGAGGGTCCTCAGTGGCAACTGGTGGTGGTTGGGGGGTGTTAGGTTTCATACGCCTACATTATAGCTTGAAAAATATAGAAAGAAAGAAAGAAAGAAAGAAAGAAAGAAAGAAAGAAAGAAAGAAAGAAAGAAAGAAAGAAAGAAAGAAAGAAAGAAAGAAAAGTGATTTGTTATTTCCACACCATGACCTGGACATTTCCTCTGCCATGGACTTGACTAGTTATTGGAAAGACAAAGATGAAGGTTCCGGGTTGGGGCCCAGCCCCCTTCAGTCTAGGGCAGGGGTCAGGTTTAATCCTCATACAGCTAGAATGCTGCGTTCACTGATAAAAGTGACTACTGATGTTGAGAAATCTCCAAGGAAGGAGTGTCTAACTCTTTTGGGAGGAGTAGTAGAAGTTTTCCCAAAGGGATAAACTTTCAGTTCGGACTTGAAAGATAAGCATAAGTTTGAAGTGTAAGGATTCACAAGAATCATCATTAACCCAATACCCCACAAAGTGGAGATACATGCCACCCTCATGTTCCCATTGTTTACTCATTCCTGACACCAGCAGCTGACACAACTCTCTCTCTCTCTCTCTCTCTCTCTCTCTCTCTCTCTCTTATTGCCGCCTTATACAGATCGATATCACACATTATAAGACACTACATTTTAGAATACCTCATCAGCTGATTCCTTATACAACTTTGAGAAATCATGAGACAGTTCACTTTTCCCTGTTAACTCCTTCATTTTCCTTTGCTGGAATGACTCAGAATTCACAGGAAATCTATGATTATGATTACTGTTGGTAGTCTTTAACTAATAAAAATAAGGAAGAGATTCATTGGTAAGGTCTGAAAGAGCCACTGAATGCAGAATTTCCATGTGATAAGAGATGGACTAAAGATAGTACACTAAGATGCACAAATGTCTTTCATCAATCAGGAATCTCTCTTGGCCTTTTTTTTCTATGTTTTTCTTGGCCAATCCTGAATGATGATATCATCCTCGCAGATGAGTATTTTCTGATTGTCTACCCTTCATGAATTACAAATCTGCAGGTGTGGCCCGAACGCCCCAGACAAAAGCACACCAATTTATTCAAAGAATTCTGTCTCAGAAACCAAGGACAAAGGCCACCTTACTTACTCCACAAGGGCAGAGGAGAAAAAGATAATTTTTTTAATGTGTGAAAAAATGGCATGGCTCAGAGAATGTTTTCAAGACATTAAGATAAATGGCATGGTAAAGGACATGTATAGGAAGTGGTGTAAAGAAAGGCATGATCTGAGTCTTTGTCTTCAAGTAACAAAATTTTCAGCCATATTTATTTTTGTAAGTTTACCTTCTTCACCCCAATTATATCAAACATGTTACTTGGAATTAAGAAAAAAATAGGAAGGAGTGATTACTTAAGCTATAAACGATTTGACAGAATAGTAGGCACTGAGAGTCGGGAAAACAGAGTTATACTCTCAGCTTGTCCATTAAAAATGCAATCAGTTTATAGATTCAAGACTTTCAACTAGGTGCTGCTTTTTGTACTTGGGATTGAGGTGTCCCTAAAATGTGATACTCAATGCATAATTAGGAGGTAAATATTTATAATTAAATATCAACAATATTAGGATAAGCCAAAAAGTATTACTACTTTTAGTAGTAATACAAAAAGTATTTTGGGAACTCCAAGGTCAAATGATGTAACATAGTTCACATAAACAATATTCTCCCTTTTTATTACTAATAAATATTTTTATTGGGGGCTCTTACATATAACAATCCATGCATCTGTTATAGCAAGTGGACATGTATAATTTTTGGTATCAACAGTTTCTAAGCATTATCTTTCTTAAGCCCTTTGAGTATCAGCTCCTCTTTTTATCCCTCCCTCTCCTACCCTGCCACCCCCAAAACCCTTAATATATTGTGTATTGTTATTATGTATCCATATCTTACACCTCCCATACTATCCCTTCACCTACTATCCTGGTATTCATCCCCCTAGAGGTGGGTTATTCTGCCATCATTGCTATCCATTCCCCTTTCCTTCCTTCTTCCCCTCCCCTCCCCCTCCCCTCCTGGAATTGTTACTCCCATTTCTGATTCTGAGGGGGCTTGTCTTTCCTGAATTCTGTATATTAAAAGCTCTCATCTGTGCCACTGTATGTACACAGGTCTACAGGGATTTGCAAGGTGGGACTGAGATCATAAAGTTGGGGGAGGAAGGATTAAAGAACTAGAGGAGTGTTGTGTGTTTTCTCAGCACTAAACTACCCCCTGGATGTTTTTTCTCCTCCGTGCAGCCCCTCTGCACGGGAATGTCCAATTAACCACGGGTGGGCTCCGGTCTCCACCTTGACTCCTAATATCACCTCGATTAGGTTGTTTATTTTTTAATTTCTGATGCCTGTTCCTGTCAACACCTATGATCACACAGGTTGGTGTGCTTCTTCTATGTTGGCTTTGTTGTTCCCTGTTCAATTGCCGCTTGTTTGGCTTCAGGGTTTTAAGACTCCAGACACTATGTCTTTTAACAGCTGATACCATCGACTTTCTTCACCACATTTTATTATGCACCCAGTTTGTCTTCGTGTCAGGGTGGTGAGCATCACCCAGTGCCCCATTATTAGAACAAAGTGTTCTTGTGTTGAGGGAATACTTAAGTAGAGGCCCAGAGTCTGTCCACTGCCTCAATGTATTGCCATATAAATATATGTACATAGGCCAGTACCCCTATTTTTATGCATTAATATATTTACATAGTACACCTCTATGCTTATACCTCTATAGATTGTTCTGCTTCCTAGTCCTTTCCTCTATTACTTTTTACCTTCCTCCTATCCCACTATCATGTCCATTCCTCATTTGCCTCTTAGTACTTCTTCAATGAGCTAGATTACAGCTTCTCCACCACTACCAAGAACTCTGTGCCCCTCAATCACCTTTGATTTTAGATCCCTAGTTGTCCCCCTGTCCATGACCTCCTTTGTTCAGGGCCACAATCCCTCCACCACTTCCTCCCCCAAGACGCCCTGAAATCATCGGTCCTGTTTCTTTCTCCTTGGTCTTCCTTTTCAAGCCTGTCGTATATGGATTGACCATGCCTATCTTATATAGATAGACCAAGAATATACAGTGAAGACAAAACACTAACCAACCAACTGACAAACAACTAACAACAGCAACAAAAATGTAAAGAAAAACAACCCCTCTACATAGCTCCCCGTCTGTGCCCTGACCTTTATGACTATCTCCATCCCGGTTCGGCAGGACTCTGGGCACTACCCCTCGGGGTCTGAAGTCTATTTTCAGGATTCCTCAGAGGCTTCGTGATCTTGCTTCCATTTGTAGTCTGTCATGTTCCCTTCTTGATCTGCCCGACTGTGAGGTGGGGATGAGGGTGTCAGATCAGACTCATTCCCCACCTCATGCTCCCGGTATTGTCCTCTGCAGCACTATGCTCCACTGAGGGGACATCTTGTCTCACGTTGTTATCAGCCCTACAGTGCTCCCTGTTCCTTAGCTGCTCCGAGCAGGGATGTCATTTTCAGGACTTGGTGTGTCAGAATGGGGTCTAGTCCCTCACTCTCTTTCGTTCTTAATTTGCTCTCATGTGGGCGGCCCGGCCCGGCCCTTTTCCCCAGCCTGTAGCTTCCTTGTTGACCTCTGTAGAGCTTTTTCTAGGGAGGGGGTCAACTTAGCATGAATTGAGACCAGCCCTGGAGCCCTCTCTGCTAATGGGTTGCTCCATGACGTTATGTTGCCCTCAAGGCTTGGCGCACTGTGATGATGTCGTCACTCTCACTCCTTTTCCTGTGGAGACATCAACTAGAACCTCCCCCTGGGTGGATTATTGCCCTGCTTCTCCCAATGCGATAGTCTTTTTCTCCCTCCCGCAGCCCCGCCTCCCATCCCCTTATGTCGTGATGCCCTTTGCATCATTGGGCTTGGTCTGTCCCCTGCCCGTGTGCCTATCCCTCAACCTGTAAATTAGGTATTAAGTAGTATTTCTTCTGTACCCACTGTGCTGATTGGACTCATCCTGGTGGACTCATATTGTACTTGTCCTTTTGTGCTTGGCTGACTTCGCTTAGCATAAGTTCCTACAACTCTTCCCATGAGATGCTGTGCTTCATGTGGTCATCAGTTTTTTTAAGGATGCATAGTGCTCCATTGTGTGTGCCAGAGATAAGCAATATTCTATATTCTATTTCAATGAGTAGCAACTTGTGCATGACTACCTGAGATGCAAATATTGGTTTTTTCTGTTGTCCGCCCCCAGGGAGGAGGTTATCTGTAGATCTTTGTAATCGATTTTCCCTTTCCAACCCACCCTCCCTCTACCCTCCCAGTATCGCCACTCACACCACTGGTCCTGAAGGGATCATCCTCCCTGCATTCCCTGTGTTTCCAGTTCCTATCTGTACCAGTGTACATACTATGGTCTAGCCAGATTTGTATGGTAGAATTGGGATCATGATAGTGGGTGGGGAGGAAGCATTTAGGAACTAGAGTAAAGCTGTATGTTTCATCATTGCTACATCGCACCCTGAATGGCTCGTCTCCTCCCAGCGACCCTTCTGTAAGGGGATGTCCAGTAGCCTACAAATTGGCTTTGAGTCTCCACTCCACACTCCCCCCTCATTCACAATGATATGATTTTTTTGTTCTGATGATGCCTGATACCTGGTTCCTTTGACACCTTGTGATTTCACAGGCTGGTGTGCTTCCTCCATGTGGGCTTTGTTGCTTCTGAGCTAGATGGCTGCTTGTTTACCTTCAAGCATTTAAGACCCCAAATGCTATATCTTTTGATAGCCGAGCACCATCAGCTTTCTTCGCCACATTTGCTTATGCACCCATTTGTCTTCAGTGATAGTATCAGGGAGGTGAGCACACAATGATATGATTTTTTTGTTCTTTGATGCCTCATAACTCTTTCCTTCAGAAGCTCGTGATCACACAGGCTGGTGTGCTTCTTCCATGTGGGCTTTGTTGCTTTCTAGCTAGATGGTCGCTTGTTTACCTTCAAGTCTTTAAGACCCCAGACGCTATATCTTTTGATAGCCAGACACCATCAGCTTTCTTCACCACATTTGCTTATGCACCCATGTTGTCTTCAGTGATTGTTTCAGGAAGGTGAGAATCATAGAATGCCAATTTAGTAGAACAAAGTGTTCTAGCAATTAGGGAGTACTTGAGTGGAGGCCCAATGTCCATCTGCTACCTTAATACTAAACCTATAAATATGTGCACATAGATCTATTTCCCCATTCTCATATATAAATATATTTACATATGTACATGCCTTTATTTAGACCTCTGTAAATCCCCTTCACCTCCTAGCTCTTTCCTCTAATTCCTTTGACTTTCCTCTTGTCCCACTATCATGCTCAGTCTTCATTTGGGTTTCAGTAATTCCTCTTGGTTACATTACTCTTGACCATGCCCCACTAGGCCTCCTACACCCTTCTCCCCACCAATTTGGATCACTTGTTGTTCCCTTGTCCCTGGGTTTGTTAACACCACTTTGTTTCCCCCCACCTGCCCCTCTCCCATGTCCCCCCAGAACTGTCGGTTCTGTTGTTTTCTCCTCAAGATTGTTCATCCAGCCTATTTTATTTAGACAGACTTGTGGAGAGAATAACATGCACAGAAACAAGGCAGAGCAAAACCTAGCAACAATATACAAAACAACAACAACAACAAACCAATGACAAAAAACAAAACACAACAAGGAAGAAAAGCTTGTAGTTAGTTCAAGGACTGTTTGTTGGCCTTTAGGAGTGTTTTCCAGTCCAGTCTGTTGGGGCACCAAGCCCTGGCCCCAAAGTCCACCTTCGGCATTCCCTGGGTATCTCGCTGCTCCATTCCCTTGCTGTTCTGTTGCACCCCATTAGTGTTTTGCCTCTATGTGGCAGGATCAGATCGGGCACAATTCCCACACTGTGCCTCCAGTGTTGTCCCCTGTAAGGGCTATGGGTCAGTGAGGGACGTTGTGCCTCATAGTGGGGCTGGCCATGTGGTCCTCTCTGTGCACTGGCTGCTCTGAGGGGGAACATCGTCCTCAAGGCTTGGTGGGCCAAGATGTGCTCCACTTTCTCCTCCTCCCCCTTCATCTGCTCCCGTGTGCTCCGATCAGATATGTCCCTCTCCCAGAGCTGTAGATTCAGTGCTGTCCTCTGAAATAAATTCTTCTGGGGGGAGGGGCAGGTGTCCAAGTAGTTGGGATTGGGCTGGCCCCTCAGACCTCTCCACTGGTTCCCTACTCTATGCTGGCATATTACATTCACATCTTGGAGCACTGGGTTGAAGTCTGGTCCCTCTTTCCCTGTGGAGATATAAACAATTCCCTCCCCTTGCGTGGGTTAGTGCCCTGTGCCCCCGCTAGCCATTTCTTTTTTGTTATTAATTAATTTATTTATTAATTTATTTATTTCCCTTTATCCACCTCCTTTTTAGTTGGCTACCATATGTATCCCTGTATTTGGTCTGGTCCCTGCCATACTACCTGTTCCTCACCCCAGGAATGTTTGTATACAGTAGCTTTTTCCCTATGCCCCTTTTTCATTTTTTAAAAAATTTTACCTCAGCGGACTCATGTTGTACTTGTCCTTTTGTTCTTGGCTTACTTCGGTTGGCATTTTTTTTAAAGAATTAATTTTCTATTAAATCTAATTTCTTAAAAAAATAAGAAGAAAGAAAGAAAGAAAAACTAATGCCAACCCATGAAGCAAGGAAGTCTAAAATTTTCTGATTAAACATTATGGAGATTTGTTTACCTTGAATCTGTACTGGTAGCGTTTGGAATTGATTGGCTGATTCTACAGGAACCAAATAGAATTTTCTCCAGTTTTAAAGAAGAAGTTGTCTACAAAAAGTGATCTACAGTTTTTTGGAAGGTTTTGCTTCTTCCAAATCTGTTCCCAAATTTTTCTATAGCCAATTCAACCTATATCTTGAACTTACTTACCAAGCATGAGGACACTTGATACCTGAGGATTATGTTTCCAGAGATCATTAGTCAGGTAACACCTGACTTAATCTATCAGATGTGAATACATTAAAATCTATTTGTGCCCATTAAATCTGAGGTAATTTGTCTCATGGATTCAGAAAGGGTTGAGAAAGGGAATTTTGGAGTTTTAAGAAAAAGGATAATGGACATCCATACAAATTTTCTTAATTCTGATTGGGTCTATGCCCAACCCTAAATGTCATTTCCTCTCAAAAATATATTTGTAGACAATGAATCAGCTAGATTTAGCTAAACACTTAGACTTTAAAGGTGGAGTAGAAATAAGCCCTCCCCTACATAGACATTCTAGATTCAAACCTCTTCTCTGTCATTTAATAATATCTTCAAACAACTTTACCTCTTGGTACTCTTTGTTCATCAGTGAAACAAGCACAAGAGTAGAATGTGCTTCATAGAGATTTGGTGGACAGCATAAAAGATAAAGAGCTTGAAACGCAGGGACTCCAGAACAGATAAACCCCTCAGGACCAATAAGGGGAGCAGCGATACTAGGAGGGTAAGGGTAGGGGGTGGAGTAAAGGGGGAACCAATCACAATGATCAACAATGCAACAGCAGTTGGTGTAAATCATGAAAAACAAAAAAAAAAGAATAATTTCTAAATTATCAAGGGGGCATGGAGGAGGGAGGGTGGGAGAGGAAGGAGCAAAATGAGGAGCTGATGCCAGGGGCTCAAGCAGAAAGAAAATGTTTTGAAAAAGATGATGATAACATATTACAGATGTGTTTGACAAAACAGATATATAGATGGATTGTGATAAGAGCTGTAAAAGCCCCGAATAAAATAAATTTAAAATTTTAAAAAAAGATAATGCCTTAAGTAAGCTCTGACACACAATTAGGAATAAATCTACAATTTCATAGGAAGATCAGAAGGAACAGGAAAGACACCACAAAGGAAATGCCTGAATCGAGTCTTGAAGTTGCAGGCAGTTACACCCAGGAATGGGGAGGCCGAGGTCCTGCAGGCCACAACACCTAGGGATGTCATAGGGAATAACACATACCCCAGCTCAGAGGGAAAATCATGAGTGGGGAGGGGGGATTGGGAAAGGACATGAGAAAGAATATGTGACATCAGAATCATGAGGAGGAAATGACACGAGGTGATGTAACAGTCATAGGTCAGCTGGTCTCCCGAAAGGACTAAGAACTGTGTCCAGGAGGCTTTGTGAGGAGTCCCGATGGGATTTTCACAGAGTAAAACAACTACATTTACTTTAAGAATTATGACTCGTGCAGCAATGTAGAGAATGGGTGAGCAAAGCAAGAATAGTCAGTGATATTAGTTAGGGAACTGATGAAGTATTCTAAATATAGGACCTTTACACCTCCCCCCACCCCCTTGCTGGTACTGAATCAATAAAACTTGGTGTGTAATTGAAAGGTGGGGAGCGAGGCACAGGAAGGCATTTAAGACTGAGTAGGTGATCATGCAATCAACTGAAAATGAAAATACAGAGGCTACGTAGGTGTGAGGTGGGAAGGTGTGATCCAATGAGTTTAATTTGAGTCCTGCCATTTTACAGAATCTGTGAGATAAACAAGTGCAACTGTTCAGCAGAAAGTTAAATATAAAGGTCTGAAGCTTAGGACGAGGGTTTAGGAATATAGGAGTTTGGTGCCATGAAAGGTTGCTAAGGAGGAGTGAATTAAATGAAGGAATATCAATGTAGACAAAGTCAATCAGAAAAATCAGAGTACAAAGAGAATAAGAATGAACCAAATGATGTTATTACAAATAACATCACCAAATAGTGTTCAATATTTAGGTATTAATACCTATAATTTCAGCAATTTTAGCATGCCTGTAGTTAGTGATAAATGTGGAAGAACCTAAAACTGGGAAACGCAGATAATTGCATGCCTAAATGCGGTAGATATATTGTAGGAAATGACAATTTTCTGGAGTTTGTAGTAGATTTTGATCAATGGATACTCATACTTAAGGCACCACTCTAAGATTTCAGAGGAATATAATTCCTTAAACTCTAAGGACTATATCCAATTTCTGTCTCCTGATACCCATTCAATATCGCATACAAAGAAACCACTATTCTTGTACAGTGCTAATGAAACCTGCAAGGTCATGTCTACTTCAAACTCTATTGCATTTCCTAGGCAGAGACACTGTCTCCGAAAGCTACGATGCTTTTACAATTATGATCCTTAGAATGAAAGAAAAACCGAGTGGTAAGCACACACTGTCCTTTACCATGTAAGTGGGTGACAGGCTGAGAGGGTGAATAATTGAATGAACTACAAAGCAAAGAATGACATCATAAATTTCTATTATTCCTGGGGAGAGGGGAATGGAGGTGCGGTGGACATCTTAAATATAAGTGACTTGAAAAAATCATTTAGAGGGGAGAATAATAGAATAATAATCAGAAGCATGAAGCGTGAAATCACAAAGACTTAGGTTTGAAATCCTGGATCTACTTCTTAATGTTTACTCATCTGGGGGGGAATACTTACAGGTACCAGATTCTAGTCATAATAATTCATATTAACTTAGGAAATCCTTACCACACACCATGAAAGTCAAGACTGGCACACCCCCTAGTTAAGTAAATTGACAAGGGGCACACACTAAGTAAGTATTTGATCAGAGATACAAATCTAGGCAATCCAATTCCAGGGTCAGTACTCTTAATCCTATGGTTTTCTGCCATACTCTCTGTGAGACCAGGAAATCACAACCTCTCCCAAACACCATTAGTTGTATCAAAAGTGGAAAACAATTTTTATCTCATTTAATTATATTGAACAGAAGCAAAATAATGCATATAAAGCATTTAGAACTGTCCCTACAATATAAGAAGGGTCACTAGATATTTTAAAATGCATACTCAGTATTAAAAAGCTAAGGCAAGTGATGTAAAACTCGGTCAAATCCTGCCCTGCTGCCAGAACCGTAGGAAAAGACAACTAAGATCTGACATCTCTATACCTCAAGGTTTTAAATTTATAAATGCTCATGTTTTTGTCCCAAGAACACCTTGCTTTATTCATCAAAACCTGGTGGCAGATGAACTGAGCGTGAATGATCTATAACAAACAAGCTGAGTCATGAACTGGAATCAAAAGGGGAAAATATATTGCTAAATTATGCAAGCCATTCAGACAATCTAATGCTGTTCGGAGGAGGCCGTCTCCAGACTATGAATGCCAGACTTGGGTACAACTTGTCGCTACGAACCAATGCAGCGCCCCCTACTGAAGCCTATTATATTAAAATGTTGAGGTGCATGTAATGGTTCATCATAATCGTGTATACTTTGCTGGATTCATCAAAATCAGTATTATTATAATTACTGCATTATTCAATTAAAGATGTTTTAGTGTATCTGGCAGTGTTTCTTTCATGTTTTCCTATGCATAAAAGGTTCATTATACACTGTATACTCAGACAAGCATTTGATTAACTGAGTTACCTATGAACTCAACCTATTATGGCTGCTGTATAAATTCAAATTAGGAAAGGAAATTGTTTGGAACCCAGAATCTGTTTACCTATAATCTCTACTCTTGTCTGTGATAAAGAACACCTTGCATGCTGCATTCATGTACCCATCTACATTCACACATACCCAATACAGATCAAGATATTCAAGAAGAAAGTTCAGATCAAGCACATAATTTTATGCAGGTACTATAGATCTAGACCCAAACCCATTATTTGTCCCAATTTCTAAAGTGTTTATTTTGTCTATTTGTACATATGAATATTTTAAGGCTGTCTCACCACAACTATGAACTACTCTCTCAGATTACCTTTCCCAACTGTCAGTGAGAGTGAAGATCACTTTAATTCAATTCAATAAGTCTACTACATGTCCGTAATGTGCTACATATTCCTCAGGGTAGGAAATATTTCAGCTCCCAGTGCTTCTCATTCTGGAGCAACAAATATGAGTATGAATAGCCCCAATGCAGTAGTATAAGATCTGCATCTATTGGGGAATGCGAGTAAAACTGAGGAAGAGAATTCCACGAGAGTACCTTGAGCCTTAGAGAAGTGGACTCTGAAAGTTCAATTTCCCTAGGGAAGGAGAGGCCAAAATGCTTGGATTCTAGCATTAAATCCTAACCCTTGTAGCCCCTGTGAAGTCACTAGTAAAACATTGGTTCATAGCCTAGTACAGGGCTGAGGATGGAAGAGGCTCTCAGACATAATAAATCTTGTCTTTATATGACTACATCCCTATAGTTTCATGGATCATGGTATTTGTTCTATAATTGTAATGTGAGTTTTCCCTTCATCAGGGCAGTAACTCATGGGAAAAAATAACAACATTGATTTGAACTTGACACACATAATATGTCTGTGGGATAACCAAGTGAGCATACCTGGTGAGTTGCTTGTAGTTAGTTCAAGGACTGTTTGTTGGTCTAGCCCACAAACAGTGTGTATGAGTTTCAATCTCTCTGCATATTCTCCAGCACTTTTGTTCTCTGATTTTTTTAAAAAAATTGGTCTGTCTTTGTGGGTGTAAGGTGATATCTCACCATTGTTTTGACTTGAATCTCCCAGGTGGCTCGTGATTGTGAGCATTTCTTCATGTATTTGTTAGCCATTTAAGTGTTGTCCTTTGTGAATTAACTATTTATGTCCTTTGCCCACTTTTAATTTTTTTTAATTGAGGTTTTTAGGAATTCTGTAGATTTTAGTGTCCACTATGTCATTGATAAGGATTTTTTTTCCCAGTGAGCTCTTATTCTTTTGATGAAGTCTTTGGATATTTTGATAAGTTTATTTTTAATAGGTCCCAGGCATCTATTTTGCCTTCCACTGTGTATAATTCCGTTATCATAATTGGTAATCCATGTATTCCCTATAATAGGGTCCTTTGGTTTGTCCCAGCTTTCTCATTGATGATCTTGATAGCTCTGGGGTTTTCATTTGGGTCTTTCATCCATCTTGACTCCGTTTTGGTGCATAGGGTGAAGTATGGGTCCTGTTTCATTTTTCTGCAGATGGATATCCAATTTTCCCAGCACCGTTTGTGGAAGAGTGTGTCCTTTTCCCAATTAATGTTTCAGTTTTCCCTTTGTTGAAAATCAGTTATCTGTAGCTGAATGCTTTTATTTCTGGGTTTTCTATCTTGTTCCATTGTTCTATCTTTATATCAGCATTCGGCTATCTTGGCTACTGTGGCTGTGTAATAGGTTTTGAGGTCAGGTAGTGCAAGACCTCCTATTGACTTCTTCTTTTTGAGAAGTCTTTTTTTTATCATAGGTCTCTTCCCTCTGCAGATGAAGTTGGTAATTGGCTTTTCCAATTCGTTAAAGAATGACGTTGGTATTTGTATCAGAATTGTGTTGTATTTGTAGATTGCTATAAGTAATAGTGACATTTTCACAATATTATATCTTCCTATCCATGAACATGGGCTATTTTTCCATACGTGTAGGTCTGTTTTCAGGGGAAATAGTTTCAGTTTTTCCCCCATTGACTGCTATATTGGCCATTGGTTTTTCATATATAGCCTTTATTATGTTGAAGTGGTTCTTTCTATTTCTATCTCATTGAGAGTTTTTATTAGATTTTATTAATTGGGTGTTGGATATCATTAAATGCTCTTTTGCATTTATTGATATAAGCATATGTTCTTAATCTTTATTTTTTTATGTTGTGGATTACATTGTTTTTGAATGCTGAACCATTCCTGCATTCCTGATATGAATACCAGTTGGTCATGATAATTTTTCTTTTGATATGGTGTTGGATTCTTTTGGTGGAAATTTTGTTTTAAAACTTTGTGTCTATGTTGATAAAGGATATTTGTTTTTCATTTTCTGTCCATGACGGCTTTGCTTGGTTTGGGTTCAGGGTTATTCTCACTTCATAGAATGAGTTTGGGATTGTGCTGTCCCTTTCTCTATTCTGGACTAGTCTGTGTAGAGTTGGTGGTAGTTCTTCCCTGAATACTTGGTAAATTCCCCCATGAAGTCATCTAGTCCTGGGCTTTTCTTGGTGGGAATTTTCTTGGTAACTTTCTCTTCTGTTTCTTTGGTTATGGGTCTGTTCAGGATTTCTAAATTTGTCTGAATTAGTTAGGGTATATGATTTATTTCTAGGCATTTGTCCATTTCTTCTAGATTATTAAACTTGATGGAGTTCAGCTTTTTGTAGTACTGTGTTATTACTCCTTTTATTTCATTTGGATGTTGTGATGTCATGCTTTTCAACAACATATACCTTCCAACAACAGAAGAAAAGAAATAAAAAATATTAGAGCAGAAATAAATGAACCGAAAAGCAGAAAAACAATGGGAAAAAATAAACAAGACAAGAAGTTGGTTTTTCAAAAGGATTAACAAAATTGACAAAACACTGGAAAATTTCAAAGAAAAAGAAAGAGATGTCATTATCTAAAATTAGGAATGAAACAATCAGTTTTTGAGATAACAGACTACAGAAACAAACAAGCAAGGATGGAGAAGGATAGATATTCCCACACATGAAAATTGTCAAGGAATTGAGGAGCAGAAATAAAAACCATATAAGGTCCTTTCCCCAAATGGAAAGGCTTTTCTTAAACTGGTCCTCTGAGTTGAAACTTAGTGCCTCCAAACAGTAAGAAAACAAATTTCTTGTTTGTTAAAGCCACGCCTGTGTGATGGTTCTGTGATAGCTTCACTAGCTAGGAGCCCTGGTGGCATAGTACTATCGGGCTGCTAACCACATGGTCAGCACTTTGAAATCACCAGCCACTCTGAGAGAGAAAGATGGGGCTTTCTACTCCTGGAAAGCGACAGTCTTGTAAACCCACAGGTTCAGTTTTAGTCTGTCCTTTAGGGTCACTCAACTCAATGATAGTGAGTGAGCTGCACTAGATAACTAAGACAAGAGCTTATGTGGAATCCTGGGACCACCTACAGTCAGTAGACACGAAGCTTAAGTGGGGACTGGGAAAGGTTAAGAAGTAGCAACTTTTTAAGTTCTGAGGGAAAATTGGAGAGACCATCATTCTGAAAATAAAGTGGAGTCCACCAGCTAAAACCCTTTTGATTAGAAAATGCATGAATCTGGATAATGCATAACAAAATGTTTCTAAAATCATATCTGAGGGTAGTAAATTAGGAAAATCCAGGTACAAAAATGAAGAGTAATATGAAAGTCAATGAATTTAGCAAGTGGCTATGCTTCTCCTCTGTGAAAACATTTTGTTGATCTTACCAACCAAACCACTTAGATTATTAACTGTCCCATGGCAAAAGCAGAATAGCCTTTGGGTTTCTGCAATGCATAATCCATGCATTTCCTGCATGAGTTTATAATATATTTTTTATTTTCTCTATGTGTTTAAAATTTTTCCATAATAAAAGGTTTAGGTAGTTTGTTTAGCTTATTTTTTGTTTGTTTGTTTCTTTGGGGTTTTTGTTTTGTTTCGTTCTTACTTTTATTGTGGGCTCTTACATCTCTTATCACAATCCATACATTCATCCAGTGTGTCAAGCACATTTGCACATATGCAGCCATCATCATTTTCAAAGTATTCTCTTCCCACTTGAGCCCCTGATATCAGCTCCCTATTTCTCCCCCCTACCTCCCCCACCCACCTTTCCTCATGAACCCTTGATAAGTTATTTCATATCTTACATCGTCCTCTGTCACCCCTTACCCACTTTTCCGTTATTTGACCCCCTGGGAAGGGGTTATAGTTGATCCTTGTGATCGATTTCTGCTTTCTCCCCACATCCTCCCCTAATCCTCCTGGTATCTCTGCTCTCATTGTTGGCCCTGAGGGGTTTATCTATCCTCAAGTCCCTGTGTTGCAGGCGCTTATCTGTAGCTGTGTGCATGTTCTGATCTAATCCAATTTGTAAGACAGAATTGAGGTCATGTTAATCGGGGGAAGGAAACACCAAAGAGCTAGAAGAAAGTTGTGTGTTTCATCGGTGCTATACTACTCCCAGACTGGCTCATCTCTTCCCTGTGACTCCTGTGTAATGGGATGTCCAATTGTCTACAGATGGGTATTGGATCTCCACTCTATGCCTCCCACCCCACCCCATTCACAGTGAGTATGATTTTGTCTTAGATGCCTGACACCTGATCCCATTGACACCTCGTGATCACACAGGCTGGTGTGCTTCTTCCATGTGGGCTTTGTTGCTTCTGAGCTAGATGGCCACTTGCTTATCTTCAAGCCTTTAAGACCCCAGATACTATATCTTTTGATAGCCGGGCAGCATCATCTTGCTTCACCACACTTGCACCCATTTTGTCTTCAGCAACCGTGTTGGGAAGGTAAGCATCACAGAATACCAGATTGTTAGAACAAAGTGTTCTTGTGTTCAGGGAGTACTTGAGTTAAGGCCCAATGTCCATCTGCAACCTTAATTCTTAATATATAGATATGAGTACATAGCTCTATTCCCCTCTCATTTTATATATATATTTACATATGTACATGCCTGTATTTAGACCTCTATAAATGTCCTTTGCCTCCTGATTCTTTTCTCTATTTCCTTTTACTTTCCTCTTGTCCCAACATCATGTTCGGCTTCATTGGGTTTAGTAATTCTCCTGATACATTGCCCTTGATTAAGTCCCACTAGGCATCCTATGACCTTCTTTCCATTGATTTTAGTTCACTTGTTGTTCCCTTGACCATTGGTTAGATCTCCCCACCCTCCCCTTCTCCTGTATCCCCCCAGAACCATTGGTCCCATTCTTTTCATCTCTGAATTATTTATCCTGCCTGTCTTATCTAGATAGACATGCAGACACATTAATAAGTGCAAAAACCAGGCAAAGCCAAATAAAACAACAAAGGAAGTCAAAACCAAGAAAATAATAACAATAAAACCAAAGTAACAATAACCAAAAAAAAAGCCACTGACAAAAATGGAAAAGCCAATGAATAGTTCAAGGTCTGTTTGTTGGCCTTTACGAGTGTTTTTCAATCAAGAACTGATGGGGTGACACACTCTGTCTCCAAAGTCTATTTTTGGTATTCCCCGTGAATTTCCTCTCTTTGCTCCTCTTGCTTCTCTGTTGCATGCCCTTAGTGTTTCGCCCAGCGTGATGGGGTCAGCTTGTGCACTGTTCCCACACTGTGTCTCCAGTGTTGGCCCCCGCAGCACTATGGTTTAGTGAGGGACATCGTGTCTCATGGGGACCAGCCCTATGGTCCTCTCTGAACGCAGTCTGCTCTGAGCAGGAACATCGTCCTCAGGGCTTCGTGGGCCAGGATGTCCTCTCCTCCCTCTCTGTCCCTTTTCATTTCTCCCATGTGCTCTAATCTGATGCACCCCTCTCCCCAAGCTGTAGCCCCAGTGCTGTCCTCTGAAGTGCATTCTTCTGAGGGGGGGATGAGAGGGTTGTCCACAGAGTTGGGATTGGGACTGGCCCCACAGATGTTTGTTTGTTTTCAACTAGTGTAATAAAGTCCATGGCAGAAGGAGATGCAACAATTTTTGAGGGGGAATACAGACAATATAGGGGTCCTACAAAAAGACATAAGCATAGAACACAAATTTATAGGGAGGACGGAAAAAAACGACAATAATATTGGCAGAGAAAACAACCAGTGAAACTGGAGCCAGAGCACTGCAAAAACTATAAATTCCTATTACAGTCCAGGAGAGGCAACAGGGTGACAACGTGGTTAAAGTACTGAGCTGCTAATGAAGTGGTCTGGGAGTGAAACTCACCAGCCTCTTCTCAGGAGAAAGACGTGGCAGTATTCATTATCTAAGGCTGCTATAACTGCAATATTACGCCTGTGTGGCCTTAACAAACATAGTTGAGGGATAATGGGGGGAGGGGCCATGGGAGAAGCACAGACACAATTCAATACATAACAGAAAGGGCAAAAAAGGGGGAAAGAAAAGACTAGGATATTTTAAAAGAAACGACTGCAACTTCCAGAAATAGAAACTTAATTAGTTAGAAAATAGATTTCATACAGTTACGTAGATCATTTTTACACCTTAAAATAGATCTGTAGAAAATTTCCAGAATATTATGTGAGGAAACAAAGATAAAGAAAATGCCAGAAAAAGGAAAATAGCAATACTAATTTTCATATACTCGTATTAAAGAATGGAATAGAATTTTGTAAAACTGAGTTAGTTAATTGTGCCAGCCTGGCCGATAATCACATGTGGGGATGGTTGAAAGGCGGAGGGATAAATGGGTGGTGAAGCCTCACCTTTCTAGTTCTCGGGTCTCTTGTTTTGTGATGGTTGCACCGGGTGCAGCTGCCTTAGCAGTTCCCTGCTTCAGCTTGCAAGATTGACTTCCTACAAGACATCCCCAAGGAGAAGCCACATGGACCTAACCCGATGCAGCCCTGGGTGCTGGAACAGCCGTGTGGAGACACCTGCTAGTGCTGAGATGCTTGTTCGTTCACTGACTCAGCTTTCCTCCTGCAGTCGGCATCATTGCCTCTGTTTTGTGAGGTGGAGGACTTTGTGGACTGGTGTTGGGTTAATGGGTTAATGTTGGACTTGTGGGCTTGGGCAGTATTGGGTTGGGATGTTTTCGTGATGCACATTTTCTTTACATAAAACTCTCTCTTATACATGAGTTGCTGTGGATTTGTTTCTCCAAAGTACCCAGACTAATACAACAGCCAACTTGAAAAATAATTTTAATAGGAAAGTTCATTATGGCAGGTGTAGTTGATTTAAAATTTAACACTTTATCATTTCATCTCCCTTTTGATGCATTTAAAAGTTGTTCTGGTTTTTAATTTTCTGTACTTTCTTTTTGATTGAATTTTTTCTCTATTTTATTTTGTTATTGTTGTTAGTTTTTTTTTCAGGGTGGGGGTTGTATATTTTTCTGTATATAAAATCTAGGATAGGTAAATCTAGAGAGATAGTAACTGGATCAGTGGTTTCTTGAGCGTATGGCAGGGGCGGTTGGGGGAAAATGAAGAGCTAATGATAATGAGTACAAGAAAGAAGAAACTGTTCTAAAATTGATTTTGGCAATGATTGTACAACTCTTCTTAGTATGACTGAAGTATTGAATTGTATAATATGTGGATTTTGTGTCTATAGAAGTATTTAAAAAGAAAAAAACAGAAAGAATAAAGTTGAAGATACATGTATTCTACTACCCAGTATTTTTCTCTTAAAATAAATCTGTAGATGCTGATGTATACCACCCAGATCCTTCCCCTCAGCGTCCAGACACTGATTTTGTCTCAGGAAACTATCCTGATGGAAGGGAAGCCCCTTGCCTAAGTATATACACCTCCGCTCCTCAAAGATAAGGTAATTATCTGACCGAGTGTAGAAAAGCTAAGCCTTTAACACAGATTAAGGGCAGCTTGAAAGACCATCCCAGTTCCAGAATTGAGGCTTCTGCTATAACAAAACTCACTCGCTGTCATCAAGAAGATTCTGACTAATGTCCACCCTGTTGATAGGGTAGAAATGCCCCCTTTAGGTTTTTGTGACTGATAAATCTTTGCAGAAGCAACATCATCCTCTTTCTCCTGAAGAGAGGCCAGTGGGCTCAGAAGGCTGACTCTGTGGTCAGCAGCCCAGTGCAGAACCCACATCACCTACAGAGGAAAGGTCTTCTTCCAGGTGGAATTGAACCAGCCGCCTAAGGGTGCCTCCTCTCTAGGGATTAGCTAAACACATCTTGGCCCCTGAGATTTTCTGTAGCAACACTGAGGTTCATTTTCCACCCAATTATGTGCATCCTTAATTTCTTTAAGATATTGTCCCAAAGGATACTACCTAATACATCACCTAGGAAGCAACCAGAAGATCCCAATCTAGACAATACCCTTGAGGGAAATTTATTCAAATTGTACAAAGACTTATATCCATGTTAATTATGATTACACGAGAACAAACTTGGAAACAACAAAAATGTCATTAACAGGAAATGGATAAATAGACTTGTTATATTCATGCAATTCATCAGTGTTAGATATTACTGAGCACCTACTATGAATTGATTTTTAGAAGTGAATCACTGAATAGCAGCAACAAAAATTTACCCTGCTTTGGTGGGACTTATTATATTATTTTTAAAAGGTTCTAAGTACTTTAGGGGACCTGGGAGCTAAGTAGTCTGTTGTTTTGATTAGATGCCATCACATCAATTACAACTCCTAATGACCCTGTGCAACAGAATAGATCTGCTCTGCTGTTCACCACAATAGGGTTTGAATATTGTTATCTGTAGGAGAGCAGATTGCCAATTCTTTCTGCAGCAGAGGCACTGGGTGTATTTGAACTGCTAACCTTTCTGTTAGCAGCCAAGCACTTAACCAGTGGGTCACCAGGGCTGGTTAGGAAGGCCAGGGTGCTATAGTTTTAGGTGGTGTAGTCAGGATAGGTACACTAAGGATATTAGTAATGGTGTAGTGGTTACGTGGTCGGTGGGTTACATGGGTGACAAGATCACCAGTTTGAAACCAGCAGCTGCCCTATGGCAGAAACACAAGGCTTTCTTACCCACAGTTATAATCTGGGTAAAGAGTTACAATCTGGGAAACCCTCAGGGGCAGTTCTACCCTGTCCTACAAGGTCACTATGAGTCAAAATCAACTCAATGGCAGGGATTTTTGAGTTCATGACGGGAAAGAGCATTTCAGAAAGAGAAAAGACTTTAAGGAACAACCTTACTTGGTATTTACTTGTCAGGATTAGCAAAAAGGCCAATGTGGCTAGAATCTCTACTGTAAATAGGGTAGGAGTGAGGAGTATAGCAGATGAGGGAGGCCAAGATCATGTAAGGATTCTGCCATTGACTTTGCATGAGATAGGAAGTAGTGAAAGGATTCTGAGGATTGGCATGATATAGCTTTGGTTTTGAGAAGGATCATTTGAGTTATTGTGCAGAGAGACTTCAGGGGTCAATTGTAAAAGAGAAGGCGCTAATGACTACTAATAATCTAAGCAAAAATGATGGTGGCCTACTAAGTGGAAAGCCCTAAAGATGGTCAGATGTGATTGGAATCTGGCCACGTATTTAAGGTAGAACCACAGTACTTTTGATTAATGGTTGTGAGAGGTGAGAAAAAGGAGTTCAGGAATGACACCAGAGGTGTACAGCTGATCATTAGGATGGGTTGCCATTAACTGAAGTAGCAAGGACTGTGGGAGACCCATATTATAGAAGCGAATAAAAATCAGAAGTTTGGCTTTGAATATGGAGGTGTTGAGACACATGTCAGACAATGAAGGTGATGTCTAATATGCAATTGGATATTTATGAGTCTGAAGTTTAGGGAGATGTTTAGGCTATGATTATAAATGGAATGTTCACCACTAAGTAGATGGTATTCAGATTCATGAAACTGGATCTGTTAATAAAGGTAAATAATCAGGTAGAGAAAAGAAATATAAGGACTGAACCCTAGACATAAATAAACAAGTACTCTCCAACTTATGATTTATTCAAATTACCACTAACCACACTTATGGCTTTCTATTTTTTTGTACATCTTATCATCTATGTTGCAACCCATCATTTTTCAATGCTATAATTCTCAAGTGGTCACTTGCAGAGTTTCAATTTTATGATTTACTGTTTAAAATTCCTCCATATTTATAGAAATACCATAATAAAAGGCAATAATATGAGCCATTCAACATCAGAACCAACATACAATGGAATTGTCCAAGAAAAGCCTTTCATAACTTTAGGAGTACCTATATATATCAAGAACTTTTTAAAAAATGTACACTAATGGCCTTGACTATTGTGTACCTAGAGTAGACATTTATTAAATATTTATTGAATTAATGAAAAGGATGAATGATAAGTAACTTTGGCATAAATTTTCATTTAAATAAAATACATTAAAATATTTTTTAAATATTAAAAAATCATTGTACTTAGGAATTGTAAATCAAGGGGAATATTTTAAGTTTAATAAAATGTCATTTGTCTATAAATTGTGTAGTTAGAACTAAAAAATACATTGAAATGGGAAAATATCATGAGAATGGAGAACCCAAATCAGAAATTATTAACATTGGCAAATGTCACAAAGGACTCAAAATAAAGAGTAGGGCAGAAAATGTTCCCTTGAATAAGATAACTAGGAGGTCATTTATGCACTTAAAATAATTGTTATCAATTAACTAAATAAGAGTTCCTATGAGTCAAATAAAACTGAGATAATGTTGACTGTGAGGGGAAAGAGAAAGATGAATAAATATGGAAGACAAATATCATGTCTAATGCTGATGAGAAGGAACTAGAAGAGAGGAATAGGCTAGCTCTGCAGAAAAGGTATGATTGATACAATTTATTGGTTGTTGGTATAACAGCAGATGGATCTAGAGCCTAACTGGTAAAATTTGCCTTCAAAAGAACCAAAACACCAAACCTGTTGCCACTGAATCATTTTCAACTCATGATAGCCCATGTTCAAGAATAAAATTGTCCTCCATTGAGTTTTCTTGACTGTCATTCTTGTGGATATGGTTTTTACTTTTTATAGATATAAATCTTATGGATACAGCTTACCAGGAACTGCTGGATGAGTTTGAACTGCTTACATTTTGGTTAGTAGTTGAGCACAAACCATTTGTGATACCCAGGGAACTGGATGAAAAAGGAAAGAATAAAATTTTAAAAATGAAGGTTAGAATAGGTATTTTTTGATCCATGATCAGGAACTCATACCATATTTCCTGTATGAAGTAAGAGTGTCTGGTGTATGTCAGGAGAAAACTGTCAGTGAGAGAAAGTATAGAGAATTGTGAATATTTCCAACAGCTGGTATAGAGCAGCAGTTCTCAACACATGGGTCGGGTCCCCCTTGGGGGCTGAACACCCTTTCACAGGGCTCACCCAATTCATAACAGTAGCAAAATTACAGTGATGAAGTAGCCATGAAAATAATTTTATGGTTGGGGGTCAACACAACATGGGGAACTGTACTAACATGTCACAGCATTAGGAAGGTTGAGAACTACTGGTATAGAGAATTATCTAAAAACTACCCTGAAGGTTGTAAGGCATTTTTGAGAGATTAGATGTGATCAAAAGATCGCCTTCATGACACAACGTGTAATACGTTATTTCCTTAGAAATCCTGCGAAACTCAGAGCAGAGACATCAATCAACAGGTTGGTTTGATGTACAGCACTGAGAATTCGATCAAGGATAGTGGCTGGTAGAAGAGATACGATAGCAGTGGAACTAACAAACCATCACATCTAGGGAAAAGTGAAAATTGTAAGTGGTAACTGAGAGAAAACTAAGGGATTAAGAAACTAAAATTTTTAAGAAATTAAAGAGCGGATAGAATGGGAAATGAGCTTGGAAGAACTGGAAATTTGTGATCAGAAAATTTGTTATTTCCGTTTAAATGTTCAGTGACAGAAATATTCTGGCCAGTAACCTAATACAGGTGTTCCTGAATTAGATGCTATGAACTAAAAATGAAAGAAGTGGATGCTCAATAAATGATATAGCTGAAAGAATGCTTAACAAGTCAATAAGCTCCTTTGTAGACATTCATGTGGCTAAGGACAGGCCTGTGATGATGGAGGAAAAATCCTAGGGAGCTGACTGAGGAGTCAAGGATTTTTCAGCCATCTGGGAATGCACAGAGAAGTGTGAGCTCTCTAAGGTTCTCAGGAATATAATGCACAGTGTTCACTGACCTCAAAAATCAGAATGGAGTCTAATGTAAAGCTGTAAATTATGAGCATCTGCTGAGGCCCAAGTGTTTAACTACAAGGCCTAATGATATCTGTGGAAGTTTCTAAACGGAGTTTCTATCCAAAGATATCTTATGGTCTCTGCAAAGTTTCATTGACTGGCAGGGACAACCTTTGTTGTTGTTCATTATCATTGGTTGAGCTCCAACTCATGGTAATGAAGCATTGCTCAGTCCTATGCAATGGGGGCATATCATAAGAAGGAGGAAACCTTGCAAAACTCCACCCATAAAATAGCTGTTATTGTGATTATTCCCATTTAAGAATCTAGAAAGGAAGCTTAGGCTACTAGAATTCAAGCAATTCACAAAGTTCATACAGATATAAAGTGATAATGCTGGACTTCAAGCCAAGGTCTTCCTATCCAAAATATAATAATTTTGCTACTCTACCATTTAAGGGTCATACAGTTTAGGAGGACATTAACCTTTTCCATGTTCATAAATAGACCGTGATTGGTTTAAAATAACCAGCATAGATCTTTTACCTCCACCAAAGAAATTGGAACATGGTCCAAGCCAGGCCACTCAAGATCATCTTAAACTCAATTCCAGAATTAAACTTTCTGGCTTCCTGGGCCCTGCTGGAAAGAATCAGAGACTGTAGCTCGGGAACCTGCTGGCAGGCACTTGAGAACTACAAAAGTAGCATCATGAACTGGAATTGAGAAATTGGGAGGACAAAGGAGGTCTTGGCTCATCGTTTTTGAGTCCTAGATGAAGTTTTTCTTGAAGTCTACATCCATGTGAGTCAACAAATTCTCTGTTTTGTTCTTGAAGCCAGTTTTTATCATTAGCCTCATTGAACCAATATAAAAATACAAAATATAAACATTTTCAAGTAGACCAAAGCCTTAAGGAAATACATAAAGCTCAAAATTGGCTTTGTGTACAAACCGACTTGCCATTTAGCATCTCGTTCTTGGTCTCCCAATTACCCACTCAGATAATATAAAACGATTCTGTAGCCATATTCTCTGTTCAGGAGGAGTGACATTACACACAGAACCCAGTACTCTTCTTCTCCGTGCTTCCTGCTCTCTTCCTCTCTAGGTACTCTTGTAGATCCAGAGTCAAAGCAAGACATCCTATAGTAGCTTCTCCTTGGCCCTGCACTGAATCCCTTGCAACAAGATTTTATCTCTCTGAAAACTTGAATTTATCTAGTTGATTCCAACTCATAGAGGCCTTATTTGGGATTTCTGAGACTGGAAATCTTTACGGGAACCGACAACCTCATCTTTCTCCCATGGAATAGTTGGTGGTTTTGAACCACCAACCTTTGGATTAGCCCCAGGCCTAAAGCAGAGCATCACCGAGGCTCCTTTTATCATATGTTTAGAGTAGGGTGAGGCAGTAATAAAGTTAGTACATGGACTGACAAGATGCAAAATTGTAACCTCATTTGTTGCTAATGTATGTTTAAATGTCTAAATTTAAAATCAAGAGCAGAGTAGTAAAACAGAAAAAAGAATGGAATGGAGGGAAAAAAGAAAAGAAATCTCACTAGAAAAATAATGTTTCAGTATTTTAATCTTAGAAGATATTTTTCATAAGTAAATTAATATAAGATTTTAAGATAGTCTAAGTATTTTACTATGTAAAAAATCTGTAACTATATAGAATACACAAATCAGACATTTAGATTTTCAGAACAAATTAAACCATTGGACAGTATATACTACCACTGTTTTGTTACTTGCCAGGCAAGCATAATGTGTTAATTGTGCCCTGGTTGCTCCATTCATATAGTTATAGTCCTCCCTTTACACTTCCTTATACTATTATAGAGTAATTGGGCCCTAACTAACTACATATAATCTTTCAGCAGAATTATGAGAATAAACAAAAAACTGGACAGGTCAGGAATTTCTTGGTCAATGAGAAGTGGAGATCATTACATTTAAGGAAGTAAAACAAGGTAATACTTAAAGGAAGGGATACAGTATAGTAAACAGAAAGAAGACTGTGAGTCACCTCAACTTGAGGGCTACGGTAAGTCCTAGAACCAGAAGCACACTCCCAACTTATTACCAGTAATACAATAGAGGAGTAAATTTCATGTGGGAGACCCAAGTCAAATTCCTAAGAGGTGTAAGAACGCCATGCATAATAACCACTCGTTGTCAGGGGACGCTTGCATATTGCGATGATGCTGAACAGTTTCCAGGCTAAGACAGACTAAGAAGAACCGCCTGGCTGAGTACCTCCAGAAAAATCAGTCTGTGAAAAACCTGTAGAGTACAACATCCACTCCCAAACTGATGGTGTGAATTGTGCAGCACCAGACAGCATTTCCTTCCCTTTTAGCAAGGGGTCGTCCTAATGTGGCAAACTCGACGGCAACCAAAAACCATAATCCCAGATTTCTAGAATTTTCAGTCAGAGTGCTCAGTTTGTTTTCCTCCTTCCACTGTCTAACACATGGCATCTTTTCCCAATGTTCAGATGACCATCCTGAATTCAAGCTGGCCCTGGCCGTTCTCTGGCATAAACCACTCAGGCATGCTCACAGAGTGCACAGAGAAAGTGTCGTTCGTGTTACAAATTACACCCGTGAAACGAGCCCAAAGGGTCTTGGAATTAGTAATATAAATATTTGTGTAGCTAATAAAACAGAGATGTACTCATTTGGATAATGGGGTGCCTGAAGTAATATTAGCACCAGTGTTCTGAACTGTAGCTCCCTAGAGCCCTCTGGGCACAGCACTGCACTAAGACAGCAGCTCTGCTGATTACAGCACACATGAAATGGGCCACATCTGGCCTGGAGAGAGGATATTTTTATGGGCAACATTTTGAACAATTCAGAAAGCATCAAAAGAAAATTGAAGGAATACACAAAGCCACTTTACTCAAAAGAATTGCTCTCCGTTCAACCATAGCACAAGGTCAGGAACTAATGGCATTAAAGGAAGAAATCCAAGCTGCACTCAGGGCACTGGTAAAAACAAGCCTCCAGAAACAGATGGATTACCAAAGGAACCATTTCAACAAATGGATGTAATTTGAAAGCACTCATGGCAAAGAAATTTTTTTTGAAGAGAACTACCTGTTCAACCTTCTGCGATAGATTCATATTTGTGCTCTATTAAAAGACAATTGATTCAATAGAATATAAAAATTATCAAACAATATTATTACTATTACATGCACATAAAATTTTTGTTGAGGATAATTCAGAAAGGGTTGCAGCAGTATACTGATGGAGAACTGCCAGACATTCAAGTCAGAGTCAGAAGAGGATGTGGAATAAAGAAAGATCATTGCTGATATTAGATAGATCTTGGCTGAAAGCAGATCATACCAGAAAGATGTTTGCCTGTGGATCATTGACTATGCACAGGCATCTGACTGCGTATGTCATCATAAATGGTGGATAATATTGCTAAGGATGAGAATTCCAGAGCACTTCCTTGTTCTCCGGCAGAGCTTGTGCATGCATCAAGAAGCAGTCAGTCAACAGAACTGGGGTATTAGGTACTTTTAAATCCGGACAAGTGTGTGTTAGGGTTGTGCCTTTCTTGCACTTGCATGCCTATTGAATGTGTATGGTGAGCAAATAAATCCAGAAGGTCGCCTATATGACGAATGCAGCATTAGAATGGAAAGAGAACTCATTTACAGCCGATGCAGATGACACGGCCTTGCTTGCTAGGAGCCAAGACAAAGGGAAGCATTTACTGATAAAGATCAAAGACTGGCTAGCTCCTCATGGCGAAGAAACAAAAACTCCTCACAAGTGGACCAAGAGCTAGCGGAGAAAAGATTGAAGTTGTCGGGATCCGTTTTACTTGGATTCACCATCATCCCATATGGAAGCAGCAGCCAGGAAATCAAATGTAGTGTTGCACTGGGCAAAGCTGCCTCACAAGAACTCTTTAAAGGTTGGAAAGCAAAAATTTCACTTTAAGGACTAAGATGTACCTGACCCGAGCCATAGTATTTTCAATCAACACAAGCATGTGAAAATTGGACAATTATTATATATATTCTTAAAAACTCATGGCCATCAAGTTAATTCTGACTCATAGTGACCCAACACAACAGACTAGAACAGCCTGCCCTTTGGGGTTTCTGAAGCTGTACATCGTTACCAATGTAGAAAGTCTCATTTTTTCTCTCTCGGAGGGACTGCTGAGTTCAAACTGCTTACCTTTGGTTGGCAGCCCAACATGTAACCCGCTACACACCAGGGTAATGAATAAGGAAGACCAAAGAAGATATTTGACTTATGGTGTGGGCAAAGAATAATAAAATTACTTCCATCAGAACAAACAAATCTGGCTTAAAAACAGGAGCGCCGGAATGTTCCTTAGAAGTGAAGATTGGGAGACTCCGCCTCACACACTTCGGACATGTGGTCAGAAGGGGCAGTCCCTGGAGAAGAGCACCAGGCTGGGCAAAGTAGATGGCCAGCAAGAAAGAGAGGAAGATGGATGGACACAGCGGCGGCTGCAACGAGAGGTCCGGCATCGCAAGCATTAGGAGGATGGCCCAGGAGCAGGCAGCTGCGTTCCGGTGCGCCCACACCTACAGGTCTGACCCGCCTCGGCAGCACCTAAGAGCCACAGCCAAATAGGAGCTAGACCTTCCCAGTTGTCGTTCAGAAACAAGCATTCTCCTACACATTTGTGCTGGGCAAAACTGTCATGAAACTGCTATCCGTTGGGTATGTGCCTGGACTGGCATTCCTGATGATCTTGGTTCTGGAATCAGAACCAAGCTCTTTTGCCTGCTTCATCTCTCACCACTTGATAATAGTGCTCAAGTTGGTTCTACGCTTTCCTTTTGGCAGCAATATCCAGTTCATATCGCATTCATTACACAAATGTCTCACTCAAAAGAGCAGCAATAAATTGAAAAAAATGAACTAGTCTTTTGTTCTTTCCATGTATATCCATATATGTACGCCTTAATATGTTAAGTATTTATAAATATATAAACTTCACTATTCCTATTTAACTTTATACTGATATTATAGCTAGTGCATAAAGACAAGTAAAAAAATAAATCTAGATTGAGAAGGAAAAAAATTAAACATTTTATTCACACATAACCCTGATTTTGCATATAGAAAAATGTAAAGAACTCCCCCAAACCTATGTGAACTAATAAACAAATTTATCAGTGTCTCAGGATACAAAATTGATTTTCAAAAATTAATCTTATTACTATAAGCAGCACAATTAAAAAGTGAAATCATGAAAGTAATTCCATTCAAAATAGCATCAAAAGCATAAAGTACAAATAAATATAACAAAAAAAGGACAAAGATTAGTATATTCAGCACACCTGAATTTTCCAAGTGCACCTATTTTCTCTAATTACTCTCCAGGATGTGGAATTGCATTTGAGTTATTATTTTCATTGTAGTGGGTGGTTCCAGAGATTTCCATTTGGCCAGACTACAAGTCAGCAATCTTCCATGAGATTCCGCCATGTCATACTATGAAGTCAGGGATGGAGAACATGATCACAGGACCACATTTCTACATAAGCGAACTGGTCATCTTAAATCTCAAGGTGCAGGAGTAAGAATTGCAGCATCTTTTAATCTTATCCTCTTCGTTGTGGCATGCATATATTTTGTGACTTTTTCCTTCCTTCTCTCATTCACCTTTATTTTTAACTAACACGTGTGTCTAGTGGTTTATCTTCTATTTTGTTCATAAAAGCGATACAAATCGAAGCAGGTTCTTCAGAGCAGTGTACCTCTTTTAACAATCTTGTACTTATTGTTTGAGACAAAAATTGACTAACTTTTAAAGTGATGCAAGTTTGCTTTATTGAAGAGTATTTATTTATAATTTACTAGATGAGGAAGCATTTTTTAATTTGCAAAGAAAAATTTTTAAAGATTGCTATTAATTATGAACCATTGAAATTGTAGGCTACAATATGCTATAGTCTTATCTTTCTTTTCATTTTTATTTTCATTTTTTGACTATCATCTTCTAAATCCTAGACTCCGAATCATCATCAGCATCACCATCATTATCATCGTTATAATTTGTTTCTATTTTGCTCAGCACACTACATGTAATTAACATAACATTTCACAACTTTGTACAGTTAATATTAATATCACTTTCATTATATAAATTAATAAAGTGAGTAATGAGATTAAATAACTTCCCCAGGGTTTTGCCGCTAGAAAATTACGTAGTTATCAGGACCCCATAGTATTTCTCTAAGAAGCAAAGAGCAGATATTGAATGCTAATGTCCGAAAATGACAATGGCAAAAAAGGCAGCAGTATCACTTCCTGGGGCTCGATTAGCAGTTGTTTAGGGCTGCACAAAAAATCTTCAAATGCTGATGCTGATGATGTCATAGAGCTTAGTTAGACTGCTGGTAGTGTCCCCTGGGACACGCTGTGAATAGTGATTCTGGCTGAAGCTCTGAACACATAGCCTCCAAGATTAACTATTCTGCCCTCTTTGCAATTCTATCAAGTTCCCAATATCTTTTCCGTTCGTTCCTTTAGGGTTCATATTAGGCAAAGCTGGTTCTATTTCTTACAGCTTAAAAAACTGGCTGATAGCACATCCAGAGTCTGTCTTCACAAATAGATTCAGGTGCTAAATCAGCAAAGAAAAACTCCGACAGACAACACATTTAGCCCAATAAAAGACAGGGAATATACATCAAAATTGGTTATATTAGGTACGGTGGTTACAAGGATGAAGAAATCAAAGTTGACCTCTGCCCTCAAGTTCATGATCTAATATGGAATGCGAACATCAAAGGGTACAAGTCATGGTGCTTCATGGGAAGGTACAAGAGGCTGCAGGAAGACGTTGGTCAGCATTCAATCCTGCCTCGGTTGTCAGAGAGGGAGCACGGAAGGGACAGGTGTCCCGATACAGCCATAAGAAAGTTGTTTTTAGCGAAGCAAAGGTGGAAGTTGCAATGGGATGTGGTGCAAAACAACAGGTAAATGAGGATCTTAAGGCATGGATTCCCCAGTATGCAATGATCTAGAAGCAACGAGCCATGGAAAGTTCAAGAAAACTTGAGCTTCAATTCAATAAAGCAAAGCAGTGGTGTATAAGAAGGTGTGGTTTGAGACAGGAGCCAAGGTCCATGTAATGAAAGACTTGGGACAGTTTGAAGGGAGAGAACTTTAGAGGAAGTAGACAGCCCTTAAAGACTTGAGCACTGGAGTGTTGTAATCAGATTCCATGGAAAGCGTGTAGATTAAATTAGAATAGAATTGTTCTATAGGCAGAGAGGAAAGAGGTGGAGGTCTTTGAAGAGGAGTGTAATACTGGAAAAGATTGCTGTGTCTTCAACTAGCATGGGTCTGGTCGGAAGAGAGAGAAGCATCAAGTTTTCAGGCATTTTACCTCTTCTATCCCCATCATCGAATCCAAAAGGTGTGGTCATGGAGCCTCCAGTTTTTTATATGGAAAAATAAGATGATTATAGTTATAGTTCTGGAATTTTGCTACCACACATTAAGAGGGAGAGAGAAGAAGATAGAATGGTTTTATGTATTTCAAATTTGGACAGCCTCATAGAATGTAAATTCCATAAAGGCATCTGAGGTAGTTAGTTTATTGCGCCAACCTGGCCAATAAACATATGTGAGGTTAATTGAAGGGCGGAGGGCTAAATGGCTCAGTGAGCCTCACCTTTCGAGTTCTCGGATCTCTTGCTTTCTGGTGGTCAGACCAGGGTGCAGCTGCCTTAGCCAGTTCCCTGCTTCAACTGGCAAGGCTCACTTCCTGCAAGACATCCCTGAGGAGAAGCCACATGGACCTACCCCGATGCAGCCCTGGATGCTGGAGCAGCCGTGTGGAGACCCCTGACAGCGCTGAGATGCTTACACATTCACTGACTCAGCTTTCCTCCTGCAGTCAGCGTCATAGTATGTTTTGTGAGATGAAGGAGGACTTTGTGAATTGGTGTCAGACATATGGGTTAATGTTGGACTTGTGGGCTTGGGCAACACTGGGTTGGGATGTTTTCTTGCTGTGCACTTACCCTTTATATAAAACTTTCTCTTATACATGAGTTTCTTTGGATTTGTTTCTCTAAAGTACCCAGACTAACACAGCATCCTCTTGGATTTGTTCACCACTGTGTTCTTAATGGCATCCCTGGGTAGTATAAATGGTTAAATTGTTTGACAGCTAACTGAAAGATGGAAGGTTTAAATAATCCCACCCTGAAGAAATAAAAGCCTTAACATCTACTTCCAAAATATACACCACTGAAAGTCTTATAGAGCACAGTTCTATTCTTATATATATAGTGTTTTCTTGGGTTGGAGTCAACCCGATGGCAACTAGTTAGCTGCCTTGGTAGGCCTTGTGATGGTAGGAGTAAGGCATTAAATAAGTATTTTCATACACATGCAAAACTGTATTGGAGGGCTTCCAACAGTTTGTTGTAAAACTCCATTTTCTTTTAATTCTATTTTTCCACAAAATTTTTAAGACTTCTCATATAAATAAATATGCACAAACATCATCAAACCTCTGAAGTTTTGTGCCATGTGTTAAGAAGTCCTTTATACACACACTTATATGCACCCGACATTTGTATTAATGCTGTATAACTCAACAGATGTCAACCTCAAGTATTTATCAGATCAGTCAGAATTTGTCCTAATTCTCAAGGAACATCTGAGTCCTAAAGTGCTGAGGTACCAACATCACGAAGTGCCCAGGAAGAAAGTAACCCCTCTAACAATTCTGTGAACTGTTGGGCAATGCTCACTGTAAGAATCTGTTCACTTAGCCATAGGTCCTTAGATCTCAGGGTTCATCCCGAGATCATGAGAAGATCTTGGCAATGCCTGTGTGTCAGTATCTAAATTTTACCTCCCCAAACTAAAACTCTGTTTAGTTTCAGGCAAAATAAGATATAATATAGGAAGGAGAGAGATCTGGGTGGATGTCAAAATTACAGTGATGTCATTTTTGAAAAAAGGAAATCTGGTACAGAAGTGATTTTGTGTTTTAAAACATAAAATTTGTTGGACACCATAATCTGTTACTTTTCATCTAGTTTGATTGGTCACAGTCTGGTTTCTACCTGGGCTTGAAGCCAAGATTTCTCAGACAGGTCTGTGGAATGAGGTTTGTGAGCTTAGGTGAATTACTCTTTCCATTCAAACTGAGTACGAACAAAGGGAAATTTGATGTATAATTCATCCCATTTGGTTCTGATAAAGGGTTCAGGACTGTGGAAGGTGGTTTAAAAAAAAGAAAGCAGATATAAACAAGCTATTCTACCTGATTCCCATGTCCACACTGATATGCATACTAGGACAAATGCTTTTTCCTACCAAGAACCCATGTCTCAGAATCGTCTTCACCACTCAACAAAAGGCTTCTGTAATTTGCGATTACCAACCAATAACAACTGGCATTAAAGTGAACTTTCCCAACCTTGATATAAAAATTATTGAAGCTCTTGCTTAACATGAGCTACATTTTGTATTTAGGGGAAAAAAAGTGTAGCAAGCTTAGGATTTGTGGAGAAGAACATGGTGACTAACTGTAGGAATGTTTAAAATCTTGGAAGGTGTCGGGTACATCTCCTAACAACTGAAATATTAACTCTTCCCCAAACCAAGAAAGTATTTAATTGCTCATTGGTGTTCCATGGGAGGAATATAATAATCAATTGGAATTGGAATCATCTGAGAATCCCAAAAGCATGGCCCACATTGAGAGCCACTGACTTGCTAGCCAGATAACACCCTGTGGTGGTCACCTAAGCTGGTGTCAATGTAAGGATTAAGAGTGTAGGGGTGGAGTCTAGGCTGTCAATCTGGAGATAGCCAATGAGACTTCTGTGGGCATGGCCTTCTCCTGAGAATTCTGGG
>NW_022111324.1:76659455-76668529 GCF_000313985.2 Echinops telfairi
AAAATAACATGCACTTTCAAGCATTGTTATCAGTGGAAATTGGTTCAATTACTTTTGAAAATTTTAATCTACTAAAATTACATATGCCTCAGTAATTAAATTCCTAGATAGATACCTGAGAAAATTCTATACATAATGAATATTCAAAGAAGCTTTGTTCAGAAAAGGCAAAACTAAAAAAAAAAATCCAAATACCAGTGTCTATCAGCAGAATAGATCATTTAGGGCATAGGCATCTAATGGAATGCTGCCCAGCAATAAAAACTGAAATACTGACACATGGATGAATTTCAAGGATGAGTTTTCAACACGGATGAATCTTGCAGACAAAATGGTGGCCAAAGCACAGCCGCACAATGCTGTATATTGTATGATTGCATTTATATTATGGTAAAAAAAAATAGTGAAAAGTAACTCAATTGTAATAAAAATTCAAAAACTGTTTACCTCCAGATGGTGATGTAGAGTAGGAAATGGCATAAGAGAATCTTGAATCCTAAAAGTGTCCTACATTTTCATGTGGACAATGTTTACATGGATGTATATGAGTTAAAGCTTGTCCCAGTATATACTTATGTGTATTTCATATAAGTGCATTGCAGTATATTAATGGTATCATTTAAAAGGTAAGATCAAATCTCCTTTATCTCTCTTTATCCTTGTTCTATGTTTACCTTACTCATATCCATTTAGTGCTTAATAGCCTAGGGGTCCATTTTTTTATTTCTCAAAATTCCTAGTAGAATAAAGTCTGATAGTAATCATTGGTTGCTATCAAGGAGGAATGTTTCTTCCATACGAAGGGCATCCATATCACTCCTAGTGTCTCACGCCAGTCACTCACCTGACGAGTGGGGTGCCGAGGGAGTGAGAATGCGACACTTGCTCCTTCTTCCTCGCCTCACAAGCTTCTGCCTCAGAAGAACCTCTGAGGCTCAGGGATGAGGCCTGCCTGCCTGTGACTCGGTGTGACACCATCTAGTCTTTGGCTCACTGTCTTCTCCCCACTATCACATTTACTCGTCAAAAGTGTATTTAACGTTGTCATGTGGCTAGTTAAACAGAATTTAGAAAAGCAGTAGAGTTACTCTTTAGAGGGTCTCTTTGAACTCCACAATGTGTAGATTTAAATCTTAATAATCATTTCACTTTCCTGCTTGAGTTAGGATTCTTAAATCAGTTGCGGAACACCTTCTTCTTGTTGTTGGAGGCCCCCGAGTCCGTGCCCCTTCATAGGAGGACCCTGTTTGAAACAGGAGGAAAGTCTGTGTGATCTGATGCCATCTCACAATCACGCCTTGTTGGAGCCCCTATTTGTGGCCACCATGTCAATCCAAATTTTTGAAGATCTTCCCTTTTTTTGCTGGTCTTCTGCATTAACCAATTTGATGTTTTTATCCCGGGACTGGTTCCTCCTAATAACATGACTAAAATACGTCAGATGAAATCTCACCATCCCACTTCAAAGGAGTAGCTATTCCAGCTGTTTGTACTTCAGACAGTCCATTATAAATTCAATATTCTTCAACAACAGTACTAATTCAAATGCATCCATTGCTCTGTGGTCTTTCTTATTCATTGTCTTGCTTTTCTTGCATATATGTGAGGTGACTGGAAATACCATGGCTTGGGTCAGACGTACCTTAGTCCTCAAAGTGAGGTCCTTACTCTTCAACACTAAAGAAATCTTGTGCAGCTTATTTGCCCAAGGCAATATATCATCTGATTTCTTGGTTGCTGCTTCCTATGTGATGGTTGTGGATCCAAGTGAAATGAAATCCTTGACAACTTCAATCGTCTTCCATTTATCAGGATATTTTTCATTGGTACAAGTGTGAGGAGTTTTTGTTTCTTTATGTTGAGGTATAATCCATATTGAAAGCTTTTATCTTCAACAGTAATTGCTTCAAGTGTTCTTGGCTCTCAGCAAGCAAGTTTGCACCCTCTGAATATTATATTACATGCTGTTAATCCCGATGCTGTGTTCTTATTAATCTAGTCGTTTCTTGATTACTTGGTGAATCTACAGATTGAATAAGTATAGGGAAAAGGAACACATGGACACAGCTTTCCTGATTTTAAACCACTCAGTATCCCTTGATCTATTTGAACAACTTCCTCTTAGTCAGGTCTCATAGGAACACATTAAATGTTCTGGAATTCCCATCCTTAGCAATGTTACCCAAAATTCTTTATGCTACACACAATTGAATGCATTCACAAAGTAAGTAAAATGCAGGCTAACATCTTTCTGTGCTCTCTGCTTCCAGCCAAGATCCTCCTGATATTGGCAATGATATCTTCGTTTCACATCCTTTTCTGAATCTACTTGGATTTCTGGCAGTACTGTATGGATATATTGCTGCAACTGCTTTTTAATTATCTTCAGCAAAATTTTAGTTACATGGGATGCTGTTATGATAGTGTTCAATAAATTACACCTTCTATTGGATAACCTTTCTTAGAAATGCACGTAAGTATTGATCTCTCTCAGTTCATTGGCCAAATAGCTGCCTTTCATATTTCTTGGCATAGGTAATTGAGATTTTCCAGAGGTGTGTTGAGTTACTGTAACATTTCACCTTATATTCTGTCAATTTCTAGAGCTTCATTTTTTTACCAATGCCTTCAGTGCAGCTTGGACTTCTTTCTTCAATGCCGTCAATACCTCTCATATGTGGGAATGGCTAAATGTAATTGATTCTTTGGGATACAGTGAATCTCTGTATTCTTTCCATTATTTTTGATACTTTCTAAATCCTTTAATAATTTGCACGTCCAAAAGCCAAGCCCGCTTCCATTGAGTACATTCTGACTGATAGTGATTCTACACAGGGTTTGAAAGACTATAAATCTTTATGTGACCAGCCAGCTTCACATTACGCCCATGGAGTAGCTAAAAGGGTTGAGCCGCAACATTATGGCTTCTCCATAGAATATTCAATATTTCAAATTGAGGTTTGAATTTTTATCTTTTTTTTTTTCAGTTTAACATATGACAACCTTTTTTTTTCCTAGTTGGTTTTCTACTCCAGGTCTTTATCATTATAAAACTGTATCTTTAAAGCTACCTTTGAAATTTCCTGTTCAGTTTTCTTACCGCATCACTTCTTCCATCCCTGTAGCTTCAAGAGCAAAAGCAAGCACGAGTCTTCTGACGCCCACTTTGGTCTTCCCTTTCCTTGTGATGACCTTCTGCTTTCTTCGTGTATAATGTCCTTGATATTAAATTACAACTCTTCCAGTCTTCAAACATTACTGCCCAATGTATCAAATCTGTTCTTGAGATGACCTCTAAATTCAGGTGGAATAGACTCAAAGCTGTATTTTGCCTCTCCGGGACTTGTTTTAATTTTCTCCAGCTTCTACCTGAACTTATATATGATCAATTGATGGTCTGTTCTGTAATCCTCTCTGGTCTTGTTTTGCTTGATGATATTAAGCTTCTCCATCATATTTTCCCACTAAAATAGATACTGTCATCAATTCAATTCTATAGGACAGAATAGAACTACCCCTGTGGGTTTCTGAGATTGTAAACCTTACCGGGATGATAGGGCTTTGAACTGCTGGAGTGGCTAGGGGTTTTGAACTGCTGACTTTGGTTAGCAGACCAACACATATCCCACTGCACCACTAGGTCTTCATGTTCCGTCTGGTGACATCCATGTGTATACCATGAATTAAAGAAATCTGTGCAGCAGATTTGACCAATGTAATACATAGTTTGGTTTCTCGACTGCTCCTTCCATGAACCTTGATTATGGATTCAAGTAAAATGAAGTCCTTGAAAACTTTAAAATTTTCTCCATTTATCATGATGTCTATTACTCCACTTGTGAGGATTTTAGGGTTTTTTTATACTGAATTGCAAAATTTTTATACTGAATTGAAAAACATACAGAAGACTATAGTCCTATGATTGTCTTCAGCAAGTACTTCAACCCCTTACTTTCAACAAGCAAGATTGTGTTACATACATATTTAAGGTTGTTTGTAAGAATTCTTTCAATTATGATGCTATATTCTTCTTCATATAATCCACTTCTCATATTATTTGCTAAGCTTACAGGTTGAATAGGAATACAACCCTGACACACGTCTTTCTTGATTTTAAACTATGTTCAATCAGAATGATTGCCTCTTAATCCATGTACAAGTTCTGCATGAACACAATGAGGTGTTCTTGAATTCCCATTCTTGCCGATGTTATCCTTAGCATCCTGTAATCCACATAGTTGAATCCCTTTGCGTAAACTATAAAACACAAGAAAGCCTTTTTCTAACATTCTCCGCCTTCAGCCAACAACCATCTCATGTCAATGATGATCTCTCTCACACCATCTCCTCTGCTAAACCAGCTTAAAATTCTGGAAGCCACCTGTTAATGTACTGCTGTAATTGTTTTAAAATTATTTTCCCCAATTGCCCCACTGAAAATGCCGTTAATGATATTGCATAGGCACAAATTCAAATCTCCTCTATTTGGGTGGCCAAGTAGCTGTCTTCCAAATTTCTTGGCATAGACTATTGAGTATTTCCAGTATTACATCAGCTTGTTGAAATATTTTAATTGGTATTCTGCAAATTATTGGAGCCTTGGGTTTCATCAATTCCTCAGTGCAGCTTAGACTTCTTCCTTTGATATTATTGGGTCTTGATTGAATATTACCTTTTCAAATAGTTGAATACAAACCAATTCTTTTTGGTACAATGCTCTGTATTCCTTCTGCATTTAATGCTTCCTACATCATTCAATATATTGTCCACCGAATCCTTCAATATTTCAACTTGAGTCTTGAATTTTTTTCTTTGAATTATTTTTCTTTAATTTTTTCTTCAACTCTTAGAAGTTGAGATATGCTGAACATGTTCTTTTTATGACTTTCTCACTCAAGGTCTTTGCACATTTCATTATAATATTTTGTCTTCTCAAGCTACCCTTTGAAATTTTCTGTTCAGCTCTTTTACTTAATTTCTTCCATTTGCTTTAGCTAGTCTAAATCAAGACTATGTTTCACAGTCTCATCTGACATCCACTTTGATCTTTTCTCTCTTATTGTTTTCTAATGGACTTCTGCCTTATTCGTGCATGATGCTCTTGATTCCACACTATAACTTATTTGGTCTTTGTCATGAGTGTTAAACATTTCACATCTGCTATTGAAATGGTCTCTAAATTCAAGCAGGATATACTCAAGGTCATACTTTGGTTCTTGTGAACTTGTTTTAATTTTCTTCAGCTTCAACTTCAACTTGTATATGAACAACTGTTCTCCAGGTGGCACTTGGCTTTGTTTTGGCTGATAATATTGAGCTTCTCTATCATCTCTTCCCATAGTAGTCAATTTGATTCCTATGTATTCCATCTGGAAAATTCCATCTGTACAGTTGCCACTTACGTTGTTATGAAAATTATATGCCAATAAAATTGTAACAAAATCAAACAAAAATCCTCACATTTGGTCCAAAAGACATGAAAAACAGAGGAAAGACTGAATTGTCAAAGATTTTATTTTACTTGGCCTCACAATCAATGCTAGTGGAAATACAGTCAAAAATTCAAATGATGTATTGAGTAAATATACTACACAACATCTCTTCAAAGTGTTGAAGCTTAAAGATTTCACTTTGAGGATTAAGATATGCCTAACAAAAGACATGATATTTTCAATTGCCTCATATGCACGTGAAAGCTAGACAAGGAATAAGGGATATGGAGGAAGAATTGATGCTCTTGAATTGTGGTGTTGGAAAAGAATACTGGGTGTTCCATGGGCTGCTAGAGCAAACAGATCTATCTTAGGAGAACCTCAGGCAAAATGCTCCTTAGAAGTGAAGATGGCAGACTTCGCCTCAAGTACTTTGTACGTGTTATAAAGAAGAATCAGTCTTAGAAAAGGACATTACCTTAGGCTGGATTCTCTTGAGAAACAAAACCAGTGGAATATAGATAGATGATAGAGATAGATAGATAGATAGATAGATAGATAGATAGATAGATAGATAGATAGACAGACAGATAGATGATAGATTTATATAAAGAAAATGACTCACAGAGTTATAAAAGTAAACAAGTCCAAGTCCATGGTAAGATATTAAATCAAAGGCTTCTCCTGACTTGTATGACTTTAAGAAATAAAACCAAGATAATCCAGAAGGCAGTAGGCTGGTGACTGCAGAGGAAAATTAATCCAAAGCCACTAGATAAGAGGGCAAACCACTGAAGACTCCCAAGATCAGCAGGAAATGTGGTAGGCCATTGGCTGCAGCAGGCCACACCACAGAGGCAATTGATTTCATCAGGACTGTGGCCTGGGTAAGGGTGTTACAGTTCATCCTAATCTTATCCCAGTTTGGAGGCTTACAACTGAGTGGCAGTGATAATATTGTGTTAGCTTATGTCACAGGGGATCCCAACCAAGTGGACACAAAATCTTAAATGTGACAGCACCATCTTGTAAAGTATAGAGTCAGCAAAATAGAGATCCTCAACAAGAGGCATTGACACACTGGCTGTAACAATAATTCTAACATTAAAAATGTGAGGAGGGTTCAGGACCGTAAAGTATCTCGTTCTCTGTACATCAGGTCACTATGAATCAGAACAGACTCATGTCACCTAGCAACAACAGATCCTTGTGTCAGTGCTTCCGAGCCCTTTCAACTTTGGGTGCCTTGGTCACAAACGGTCTCAGGACATACCGTACAGAGACATAGACCCTGAAGACTTCATGAGGTGGTGACATCCTGAGAGGTCCGGCTGTAATTGCCAACTGGCTGCTTAACATAATGTCTGCTCATTGCTCCCCAACATGAATTTACATGATGGAGATCTCGCGATGTATATTCCAGAGTCCTTTCATTTGCAAACTGTTATTCTTGCTCTCAATGAAAATTTCTTGAATTCAGCACACGGTATTCAGTTTTGAGGTCAGATAATCCTCTGTTAACTCGGAAAAAGAAATGAAAGAGCAGCGGTGGCTGATGGGCCCTCTGTGCATTGTAGGGCATTTAGTAGCATCCTTGGCATCTACCCACTATATGCCAGTAGCACCTCCTAAGAGGTACCAACCCAAAATAGCTCCAGATGTAGTCAAATCTTCTCCATGCTGGAGCTGATAAGACCGTTCCCCATTGAAAGTTACTTTTCTAAGTTAAGATTCTAGAGCATAGTGCATTCTTACCTACATGTTAATTAAGAAAAATGAAGTGTTCAAAAAAAATATGGACAGATTCCTATCAGCAACTACTGTACAGACAATTTTCCCATGTAGGGTATAGTCCTGAGGGATATTTGACCTCACCAAAGCACCCTACCAAAGTACAGTATAAATATTCACCTGAGAAGTACTGCAGTATTTATGAGAGCAAATTATTACCTGAATATGAAACAGAATATTCTCTGATAAGATGCACTCTTTTACTTATGCTAGTCAAAGTGGTCTTCCCAGAAGCAGTTGCATCTGAACTGGACTTTGAAGCATTAAGAAAAATTTTCCACACAGTTGAGTTAGAAAAAGGGATTCTAAGTAGAAGAAGGAAACTGTTTAAAATATGGGGACTTGACATTTACCATTTACTTTTTAATGTTTAACATTGTTAACAACTTAATTCAACTAAAACAACGTGTCCTATCTAATTCCATGTCCTTTCCATAAGCAATAGGGAGAGAGAAGTCATCCTCAATGCGAAGGAACTCCTGAGATAGCAACTGTGAACGCTGGCTCATCTCCACAGGTGAAAGCTACCAATGATTATTGTTATTGCTGTTCCTTGGTCCTTGGAAGAAAATGTTTTAAATTAATGCTGACTCTAAGTTTCTTTCCTTCTCAAACTGGTCTTTGTTCCCATAAAAAAGTATTAGAAGATATTTATTATAGCCTGAGTATGGTGTAAGGAAAGCATTACCTTTTTGCAATAAAAATCTGAGTGAGGAACAAATAAGCTTTCTCCTGCAATTTTAATAAAACCAGGAAGGAAAAGGCTGGTTTCTGCACGAACATTTGCTTGGGGAGCTGGCAATCAGACTGGCACTTCAGATTTAAACGACCAGGGGACTGTGCCAGTGATGCTGATCATAGCTGTCTTGTTACAAAAGTCATATTAACAGATCCACATAACTAGCATTCCCTCTCTCCTCCCAGACCCAACACACACATCACAGGGCCTGACCATGGCTGACCCAGTCCTCACCCATCTCTCCTTGCCAGTGACCCTTTGTGTCCGGAAACCTGGAAATGAGTCTGGAGGGTCAGATCCTGCTTTGCAGGTGTCTAAGCCACAGCACTGCCAAGGCTATGTCCTCTCTCCTTCTCTGTCGCCGTCGCTGCAGAGGAAGCTATTTTCTTGTGGTTTTCATGTCCTGTACCCTGGAATTTTTTGGCATTCCTTGGATTGTAGATATGTCCTCACATGCTATCTGTCTTGATTTGCATGTGATTCTACTTTCAAATTTCCTTCCTTTGTATACACTACCCAGAAGGGATTGGGGTTAGACCCATGTTATTCCGACATGACCGTGCTAACTTGAAAACATCTGCGAAGGGAACTGCTAGCCTCCCAGCAAACGTGCATTCACCGGTGTCGGAGACAGGATTGTAACATATCTTTTGGGATACACAATTCAATCTCTTTCATAATATAAACAATATTTAATTTTGGTAAAGAAAACCCATAAAACTTAAGTTTCATTAGAATTTAATTAAAAGTTTAAAGAAAACTGATGCTTCCACCAGAACTTTGGAGAATTCAGCAAGGAGGCAGTCAAGACTTTGCTTGAAAGTACAGGTAAGGGAGAAGGTTGGAAAATTCTTCATTGAATGAGCTAAGTGGGCATATGCTTAGCATCAACCTGAGAGAGAATTTGGTCATAGTCACAACTCTGATACATGGAGATCTGTATATGTGGTAGTTACATAATCTGGTGTCAATTTGAGAGGATTACGAGTGAAGGGGTGGAGTCTAGTTTGTCAATCAGATCATAGCCAATGAGGCCTCTGTGTGGACATGGCCTTCTCCTGAGAATTCTGTGATTTCCTGCTTAGAGGCAGGAGACAGTCTCTCTCTCTCTC
>NW_022111324.1:76668629-76748662 GCF_000313985.2 Echinops telfairi
GACTCTACTGACAACAGTCACTCCCTACGAGATGGTCCACTGAAAAGACACATGACACTATGGCCTGGGAGCTGGAGAAGCCACATGGACCTACCCTGATGCAACCAGACCTCTGGAACCGGAGAAACTACATAGAGACCCCTGCCAGCACTAAGATGCTTACAACACCACTGGATCCACAGGACTTCCCACCCACTGGCATGTGATCTTCCTGAATTTAGCGTCACTGCATGTGTTTCATGAGTCAGAAGAGGACTTTATAGATTGGTATTGGATATATAGGCTAATATTGGATTTATGGACTTGATCTGGACTGGGCTGGGTTGTTTCCTCAATAGTCAACTGCTCTTGTATATAAACCTCTATCTTATATACATATGTGTGTCTGTGAATTTGTTTCTTTAGTCTATCCAGACTAACACAGAACACGATAAGGCATCAATCAGTTATTATCCCTTCCAGTGCTCACCTGCCAATCAAGGCAGACAATGTCTTGTGGATTATTTCCTTCCTTGCAGGCAAAATAACTAGCTCCCTGATTCTTCCTATAAGCTAGTGACAGGTACAATGTTCTATACTTGGGTCCTCAATAGAGTAGCAGATAATCCCATCAAGTAGTATACCTTATTCTATTCCCTTTAGGAACTTTCTCAATGATAAAGACTTGGCTGACATTCAGCGCCTGACAGATTGTTTTCCAACTCCAAATTCAGGGCACAGCACATCCTGCTTTCAATCCCGCTGTGCATTCCAATGGCCTACTCAGTATATGTGCATCTCTCTTCTTCTAAACATTTAATTAATCCAGATGCTCGGAGTATTTGGGCTCATTTAATGCTCTGATTAACTGTGGACTAAACAGAGGGTTCCTTTTGTTCCAACCTGAGCTGCTGCAAACATTGTTATCCTGCATTAGTTCACATTCCAGTTTCAATATCAAGAATGACACACATTCTGTCCTGGAAAGAATCTTTCTTTCTGGTATGGCAGAAACAGAGTGTCGATTCCAGCGGCGGCAGCAGGGTCACTCATGTTCTGAAGGCTTATTTCTGACGTCCCTGGGTGGTACGACCGTTAATGCTCTTGGGTTCTAAATCGAGGTTTGGGGTCTGGCACCACCCAGAGATCTCTCCGAAGACGGTCTAGGTGAGCTACCGATGAAAAGTCAACCACTGGAAGTGCTGGGGAGCGGAGTTTATGCTGACACAGGGGCTGCTGGGGGTTGGGGTTAACGCACAGTAAATGCATTTGAGAGTGGGGAGCTGCTTGATGCTGAAAAATTGAAAAGAGTCACCTAAGACTGTATTCCACTTTAAATAAACATTTAAAGCTTATTGATTTGATCTTTCCACTCAACTTCCTAGCATCATACACACATCACATCTTTGTTCTTATCTCTTCTGGTTCTGCATGCGCAATGATCTAGTCTGAAATTATATCTACAAATTTGGTCTTTTGCATGTGTACCCTGTTCATAAATTTACGTTCAGGATTACCACAGCACGTGTACGTGTGAGAGTACCTTTGTACTGACATTTATATAGGGACAGATTATCTTCACTGTAAGTGAAAAACGAACAACGGGTGAAGGGCAAACAGACAAGAAAGTAGGAAATAGTCACTTTTCTCAATGACAATTAGGTTTGGAATTTTGGGAAAGTGATTCACCTTTATCTCTAAGTTTCTGCTTATGCAAAGGGGATTATTATTCTCTTTAAGGTGTTCTATTACTCTTTCTTTGTGTGAACCTTCGACGTTTTCACCAGCATTTAATCACATTGGAAAATATTGGTTGCTAATTAAGATAAATTTCTAAGAATGAATTCAATCTTTGTAAAACCAGTGCCTCTTCTGACATAGAGAACTCATTATCATTATCACAAGAACTACAATCTTACATCAACCAGTGATATTTTGTCAACTCGCCTTCCTTACTCTTTTTTCAAGCAGAAGTCTTTGGCCAGAGGGAGTAACTCTGCAAATTCTAGTGATCAGGGGGTTTTTGTTCCATGAAGTACAATTTGGGGAATTTCTTCCTTCATGTGTAAAACATCCCACACACATATTTGACCAAAGCATAATTACATTCAAAAGTAGCATGGTTGACAGATTCTACACTATGCTGAACAGAGAATATCGAATAATTTATATCCCTCTCTGCCATCAGAAGTTGGGAGAATCAATAAACAAATGGATTTTCCATTTCTAAGCAATCATTGAGCAAAGATAATAAAAATATTTACAGTAACGATATGAACTTGCTATTTTTCAATTCAGCCCACAAGTTTGTAAAATAAGAATAAAAACATTATTATGGATTTGGTCATTTTTATGAACTGAACTGTGTTCCCCCAAAATATGTGTTGAAATCCTAAGCGCTATATTTGTGGCTATGATATTGTTTGGAAATAGAGTTTACTTTAAGGAAGCCATATTAGTATAGAAAACCAAGCCCACTACCATCGAGTGGATTCCAAATCATAGCAACCCTATTTAGGGTTTCTAAAACTGTAAATGTTTATGGGAGCGGACAATGTCTAGCCTCTTAAACTGTGAAACATGTTTCTGTTTTTAAATCCCTCATCCTATGGTCTTACTGTTACATACAGCAGGACTTGGAAACTAAGACAGTTGATATGCAGTGCCATAACTACTACTATATCTATAACTACTTCTACTAGATCTCTTGAGAAAAAATCTTTTTTCAATTACTTTCATTTTCTCGATTCTTCAATGTACATCTTTAGTTGGTGATTTATATTATAGAGATATCAAAAACATGTATGCCATACAGAGTGCAATAAACAAAAAAGAAAGTCCAAATTTTTGCAATTATTATGATTTTCCTTGTTAGTACTTTTGGCTTCAGTCTTCCCATTTGGGGATGTGGTTATGCTCACAGGGTCACACAAAGAGACGATGACCAGAAGTTCAATAGCACCCTCCTCCTAAGAGTATTGATATCTTTCTGAAGAAGACTCCTGAAAACAAAATCTCCCTCCAAGCCGCACTCACACACACACACACACACACACACACACACACACACACACTCCTCCTGTGGTCACCCTTCTTCATCTGAGACTATGACCCAGTCAGTAGGAGATTTGCCACCACAAAAGTATTTTTTAAAACTCACTGCCACCAAGTCTATTCGAACTCAACTACCAGTCCATCATTTCAAGTTATTCCTCTACGAGAAGGAAAGGAAAGTATGAAATGAAATGTCCTTCAAATAACTTCCATTTATAATCAGTCTTTGTCTTTAGGAGAGTATGCATGCTTATATTCTCCTTTGGTTTCACAGTTCTCGTCATATCTTTTTAAATGCAAAAGTTCAAATATTTTTTCCATCAACAGATAATTCTTCATTTAGATATCTGTTTCTTTCTTTACCCTCAAATGTGATCCTTTCTATAAAAATGGGTCACAGAAAGCTGTTAATGTCAAGCCATTCAAGATCTATTAATCCACCTTCCAAGGCTTAAAAAGCAATATCTGATAGTGCCAAGAAGCAATTTCAGATAGAAAGCACTAGTATCTCTCATATTCTTCCCTAAGGAAATGTCTCCCTTTGAATAAAATAGGCATCTTAAGTATCCTACTTGTTTTCAGTGGCTGAAAAATCCTGGAATCCTAGGATTCAATGATTAAACACAAATAAAACTTTGCTATCTTATGTGTTACATGTGTTTAGAAGTGAGATTTTTTTTAACATATAAACTCTTTAGATAAGAGCAATGTGAGGAAACACCATATGAAATAAGCTCCAAGTCAAAAATCTATCCAGTACCCTGATCTATCAGCAACAAACTCTGATAGGTCACATACTCTGTCAACTACACTTTATTCTATGCATAATGCAGAATTTAGAGGAGAAGATATTTTAGGTCTCATAAAACACTGTGACAATTTTACAATTCTACACACATATATTGAATGCTGATCTTATGCCACATCCCATTGCAGACACGGGGGACACACAGCAACATGTCGCCTTCACTACTCATCATCCCAGTGGGCTAGATCAGCAGGTAAACTCGGGAGCTGCTTCTGAGATATGAGTGTATCTCTTAAATGTATTCACCACACCAGCTTCCATCATACTCCGTTACACACATAACACACATATGCACATCATCTGCATACACATACACACATACTTAAGCAGCCTCTTCACCACAAACAATAGTTGAAAACCAATACAGTAAATCATATTTTAAATTCAAATGGCTAAAACAGGTCTCTTTAAATGGCTGGATTTTTTTTTTTGTATGAACCTGCTTCTTAGAACTATGGACAAATGGCTGAAAATTCTCCATCATGACTCTAGAAAAGAAACAATGTTAAAATTCTGTTCTGTTGAATGTAAAGGGGACCAAATATTGTGACCAGGTCTGGAAGAACATGACAATCCTGCACTAAAATAAATCTACGAGTTTCTCCTGTTAGCTGAACTTCAGCTATCAAACAGTTATTGCTTTGGTTTAAAGTTATCAAACGAAACCATTCCTGTTGACATCAAGTTGATTCCAACGCTCAGCCACCACATATGTTTCAGCACGGAACCGTGATCCATATCATTTTAAATGGCTGAAACCCACTGAATGGATTTGAACTGCCAATCTTTTTAGTACTAGTGGAGTATAAATCATTTGCTTCACAACTTCTGTTAAAAGGTAAACTTTTGAAATATAGATTATCTGCTGTGATTTTTCCAATCTTTACCTTATCTGATTTTATTTTATAGCTAAAAAGGGGGGGTTACTGGTGAATTGTTGTCAATGCACAGCAATCCCAGTGCGTCAGAGTAAAACTGTGCTGTGGAGGTTTTCAGTGACTGCTATTTCGGAACAAGAGTACCAGTCCTTTTCCCCCAAGTATCTTTGAGTGGACCTGAAACTACAGTCTATCCCTTAGCAACTGAGCACGTGAGCATCCTGAACCACTCAAGGGCTCCATATTTTAAAGTTTATTGGAGAAAATCCAGCTGAAATTTTCTAAGTCCCTTTGGTCTAACTGAAGGTCATGGGGCTCACTGGGCAGAGGTTCTGGAAAGAAGGTTGAACTTAGGACTAGACTAGGCTGTCAAGGATGGCAATCACAAGAGAAAAACCAGAAATAGTATATAGAGGCAAAGTCAATGCCAAGACTCAAGAACGCAGACTTGATGAAACATTAGTCCAAAGGGAACTGGCAAGGAAACAGGAATCGTGAGATAGGGCAAAAGTCCAGGGAGAGGACACCCTCACACGGAAGGAGCAGATTCACAGTGGAAAGTTGACTGTGGCTTTCAGGCAATTTCAAGATACTTCAGTTGGAGGCACTGAAGTATGAACGCACAGGAGAAGCTATCGAAAGATCTGAAAAAGGTGAAGTCCAGATAGAAATGCCGCACAGGATAAATACATTGAAATGTGAAGAGGAAGGAAAAATTGGCCCACATTCTAAGTCTACGTCTTGAAGATTGGTTAGAAAATCTCTTCTAATAAACTTTGGGCTCTTCAGGAGAAGCTGGAGAGGAAGATTCAAATTTGTCAGTAAAAGTTAGTGCCCACATTGCATTCCTTCCCAAAGCACTAACACTAAAATCTCCCATCATCTTCATTTTCCTTTGCTCTTCCTTCCTTTTAACACTCAAACCTCCACCTTCCAAGCATATCACCCAATAATCGTCAAGATGGCAACATAGATTTTAGAGATTAATGAAACAAATCTAAAAACTCCCTGCCAATCAAGTTGATTCTGACTCATAGTGACCCTGTAGGGCAGAACAGAACTGCCCCTGTGAGTTCCCAAGACTGTAACTCTTATGGGAGTCAAAAGCCTCGTTTTTCTCCCATAAAGTGGCTGCTTGTTTTGAACTGCTGACCTTATGGTTATCAGTCCAATGTATAACCCACTACGCCATCAGGGATCATTTAGAGATTAATATATAAACTGAATTAGTAACATGACATTTTATCACCACCTGTTTAACATGAGAAGCTGCTTAGTCAAACCTCCTCAGCTTTAAACCTTTGCTTTTTCTCCCAGTCTATCCCCTTTGTACTCCAATGCTTCGCTCATCAGATGGAATTATTGTTGACTGCCTCCAGTTGTCCTCTAACTCATGGTGGTGCCAGGTACAACATGGTAAGATCATTGTGATCCACAAAGCTTTCACTTGCTGCCCTTTCTTTCTAGTCAGTCTTAGTGTGGAAGCTCCCTTGGAACCCGTTTAGCAAAATAGCAATATGCAAACCTCCAATGGCAGAAGGCTGCTGTCTCTGCATGAAGTTCACAAGCAGGAATTGAACCCTAGACTCTTCCATAGAAAGTAACAATTCTACCACTGAAGCACCACTGCCCCCTTCAGATATATTTCCTAATCTTTTTTTTTTTTTTCAACTGTCTTCTCCACTAGAAAAAAAGACTCCAACAGGGCAACTGGGACCTTTCTGCATGATCCTGGGTGTCCTCTGTGCCTGTTATAGCATTTGGTGCACTGTCATATCATATATGTTTGGGAAACAAGTGTTTCCCCAAGTGGGCGATACTGCCTCCTAGGAGAGTGCTGGAACAATTCAAAGGGGTTACAAAAAGCAGATACTTGCTGTGTTAGACCAGGTTGACTAGAGAAACAAATTCAGAGACATCTACATGTTTATATCAAATAGTAATTGTGTATTTAGAAAACATCCCAGATCAAGTCCATAAGTCCAATACTAGTCTATAAATTCCTCTTCAGACTCACACAGCACAAGCAATGATGCCAAATGCAGGAAGATCATAGGCTGGTGGGTGAAAAGTCTTGTGGATCCAATGGTGGTGAAAGGATCTCAGTGCTGGCCCGGGTCTCCACATGCTCCTCCTGCACTCTAAGAGTGGCTCTTCAGCAGAGAGAGAAGCTTTCTTTCACAGGATTCAGAAAGCCTCCATGTGGCTTGTCAACAGGAGATGAAGGCAGAGAGAGTAGGGCCTGCTTCCAGGGAGAAAAAGAGGAAGTTCCCAGAATTCTCATGAAAAGGCCGCACCCACAAAGAGGCATCAGACTGTGGTCTGATTGAGTGGCTAGACTCCACCCCTATACTTATTGATCAAGTTCACATGAAATTATGTAGCTACCACACCTAGACTGGATTATAGACTATAGCACAAAAGTTTGTAATTGCCAGTGGGCTGGGGTGGGTCGGGGGAAGAGGAGGGGTTGTGTACTGAGTTTTGGTTTGGTTTTTTTGGTGGGTTTTTGGTTTTTGTTTTTCAGAAAACGTTTGGAACTTATGAATTATAACATATCTGATGAGTGAAGTGTTAGGGCATCTAATACATTTCTGTTGAATATATGAATGGAAGAATATACATCTAGATTTGATAATACTCCTTTTTATTTTTTAATCTACAACTAATTGCTACTCAAATCCCTCCAAATGCAGGTCTTATCCTGAAGTCCCTTTGCCTAGAGAAGCACAAGTGTGGGACAAAAGCTTTGCTTAATAAAAGTTGTTTGGGACTAGAACCACTCACTAAGGCTTTCCTTGCCAGAGCTTTTTTTCCCCTGCCCTACATAATGTTTTGCTTCTAGAATCACTTTGCTTATGCCTCTTTCATTATTAGAATGCAGCTTTATAAAGGTAGAAAAGATAAGGAAATTGAGGTTTAAAGAAGATTATGAGGAAGCTATTTTGCATTATTTTTTAACTGTTCAGATGGCAATAGTCATTTCCAATTAAACTGTGCATGGAAATTCCAGCTCATTCCAAAATAAACCCAAACCAAATCTACTGCTGTTTGCTCAAATCTGACTCACAGTAACCTTACAGGACAGAGTAGAATTGCCTCTGAAGGTTTCCAAGACGATAATCTTTACAGAAGCAGATGACATCTTTGTCCCACAGAACATCTGGTAATTTCTAACTGCTAACGTTTCTGGTTAGCAGCTGAGTGATTTACCATTGTGCCACCAGGATCGCTTTCGGTTCTTAAACCAAACACTCAGTGCTATTGAGTCCATGCGGGCTCATTGCCACCCTCTGGGACAGAGGAGAGAGGAGCCCTGGTGGTTGGCTGCCAACCTCAAGACCTGCAGTTTGAAACCACCTGCTGCTCCACAGAAGGGAGCCTTCGGGCCTGTGAAGAGTCACACGCTCAAAACCCCGCGGAGACAGCTTTCGCATGCGCTCCTGGGCTGGAATTGACGAGGTGACAGTGAGTGTTGGGGACAAGGAGAACTGCTCCTGTGGGCTTCCAAGAAGGAAATCCTTTATGGAGATAGAAGGCCTCATCTTTCTCCTGCCGAACGGCTGGTGGTTTTGAACTGCTGACCTGGCTATTAGTAGTCCAACCAGTACTCCACTAGGGCTCCTTAAGCACAGCACAAAACAAAACAAAAATACTTGCATTCTGTTATCCTCTGTGACCGATTTCACCACGGGGATTGGGGCTCTTCTTGGATTTAAGTCAGAAAAGAAAATAATGTATTTTGGTTTTGTTTTGAGGGCTATCCTTTGGGGATAGATATGGGTATTTTCTAATGTACTTTAGAAAGAGCCAACCAAAATGTTTTAGAGCTGTTTTAAAGTTTTGAGGGATAGATACAGTGTTATATGCTCAGCCATCCTAGACAACCCCTTCTTCAGAATACTCTAGGAGCCTAGGCTGTAGATAGTGAGCTTTCTTTCACCCAATTTCAGAGCTTTTCTCTCTTCCTTTGCACCTGAACATTTGCATTAGCCACGCGAAATGGATAACTGAGGATGCTGTAACAGAAATGCCACAAATGGGTGGCTTTAAAGAAGAAAAATCTGTTTTCTCACTGTTCTGAAAGCTGACAGTCCAAATCAAGGTCTGGTCTTGCCAATTACTTTCCTGTAGATTATCCTGGGCATTCATTTTACTTTGCTGGTAGATTATCCTTCACATACTGTCCACCCTCTCCTGTGTGTGCATATCTCTGTGCCTAATAATCTTTTTTATTACTTAGAGGTGATTAGAACCCACCCACTCTGTTAGGGTGTGATGTAACTAGCAAAATAAAGAAAACTCCATTCCATAAAGAAATGTATCTATTGATGCAGGGGGTGAGTATTCCAATACATATGAGGGGCTTCAAATTTGGGGGGGAGGAGTAATTTTTATTAAAAGACAAAGGACTCTTTCCACAAGCATTTTAAAGACTCTTGTACTTTGGGGACACAGAATTTGAGCTATACCAGGAGTAAATGTCAGCCCTCTTCTAAAGAAAGAATATAGTACAGCCAAAGTAAATTACAACTAGAATTCTTGGTGCTGTCTCTCTGTGTTCACTGAAATCAAGAAGCAAGTCGTATCCCTGCAAGGCATAGATTCCTGTGTAGAAACAGTTTCACCGGCTATGTCATAAAGTCTTTATGCATCAGTGATTCCTGCAACACATCAGTTCCTCCCACACCTCTGTCTCTGCCTTTTAGATAGAGCATTTTCTTCGACCCAAACAAGAAGCTCCCAATTGCCATCAAGGTCCACATAGTAGAAGGGAGGTGTGAGCAGGACAGACGATGACAAGTGGATTCCTGACTTCTCCTCACGCCCAAAGGTCCTTTCCCTAGTTCCCCCCTGCATAATACAGACGAACCTACTTAGAGGATGGCAGATACCTCACACTGTTTACCTGCCCCAGGAGGATGAAGGAGCATTAGGAAAAGCCAAGAAGGCTCCTGAAATTGTCCATCCCCTGACTAATATTATAACTGAAGATAAAAACTATTTCTTGAATAGACTGGCAGGTTTGTGCTTCTCTCAAAAATTTTAATTTTGAGGTCCATTGTATTAGTCTGGGAACTTTGGAGAAACAAATCCACAGTGACTCATGTATAAGAGAGTTTTATGCAAAGAAAATGTGCATCACGAAAAACATCCCAACCCAATGCTGCCCAAGCCCACAAGTCCAACATTAACCCATACCCAACACCAGTCCACAAAGTCCTTCACCTCACAAAACAGAGGCAATAATGCCGACTGCAGGAGGAAAGCTGAGTCAGTGAACGTGTAAGCATCTCAGCACTGGCAGGGGTCTCCACACGGCTGCTCCAGCACCCAGGGCTGCATCGGGATAGATCCATGCGGCTTCTCCTTGGGGATGTCTTGTAGGAAGTCAATCTTGCAAGCTGAAGCAGGGAACTGCTAAGGCAGCTGCACCCGATGCAACCATCACAAAACAAGAGACCTGAGAACTAGAAAGGCGAGGCTTCACCACCCATTTATCCCTCCGCCTTTCAACCAGACCCACATGTGATTATCGGCCAGGCTGGCACAATTAACTAACTCATCCGTGATGGTGGACCTCATCATATCCCTCCTCGATTTCATTGTCTGGCCACTGAAATAAGTAGGTGGATCATAGTGAACAATAGTAGATTACCATAAATATAATCAAAAAGTGTTCTGATTGAAGTTAACATACTGGATATATTGTCCATTAGAACAGATCTCATAGTCCTTTAAATGGTATGTGGCTGCTGATCTGGTACTCTCATGCCTTTGAATACCTTTTCAGGAAGGGCCAAGCAGTTTCCATTAATCTGAGATAGACAGTTATATAAATCCACAGTCTTGGTTTAGAACTATGTTGGCACTTCCTGCTATAACATTGCCTGCATGGAACTTTACTGTCTACACATTCCCCAGAGTAGCACCACCAATCTACTACGGTAATGACACCATGTAAGTTCGACTGGAAAAGCCCAGATAGCAAGTACCCTAGATGTCCTTATATGTGTGAGAGATAAACCCTACTGAGATTAAACAGTTTACCATATTCATTAAGTTCCTAGGGATCCAGTGGTTTGGGGCATGTCAGAATTTCTTCTCCTACAAGATAAATCACAAGAAATACATTTTGTATCTCCTGCCCTCACAGAAAAAGAAGCACTGAAACCTTTGGATGTAGCAGTACCATATACAAACCTTGAGCAAACTACTCTAACCCATTAATCAGTAAACTCAGAATCCTAAGAGTTTTGACTGGAGCGCAGAGCAAGAGAGAGTCTTGCAAGGGCAGAAGATGTCATGCTTTTAGTGTTGTTGTTATTGTTTCTAAATAAAGACACTGAATGGAGTGTCAAGCAAGCCCAAATCAGAATTACAGTGCAGACCCCTAGGATTTTAGAGGATCTTAGTTACCTAGTGCAACTTAAATAGACTATCTGCTCTACCACATTTATGGATAGGTTTGCAGCAAATAAATATCAACATATGAAACATATATATGTATATGTTTCTATCAAACTTCTATCAAACATATATATGTATATATATGTTATATACATGTTTACTATATATGTGTTCTAGAAGAAGTAGTACCTCAAAAAACACTGGAATTTTTTTAAAGCTATGTATTTAAATTTCTTTTACAAGACAATCTTATCACCTTCAAAGTACTCTCAATTACACTTAATACATTTGTCAAATCGGAAATTTCATTCTTGGAAACATTTTTCAAACTCATCTGTTTGGATAGCTGACAACAACTCCCTTGTTTTTTGATTCACCTCTTCTACATCGTCAAATCTCTATCCTTTCATGTCCCTCTTCATTTGCAGAAACAAAAAGAAGTCGCACGGAGCAAAGTCAGGTAAGTAAGATGTGTGGGGCAAGAGAGGCAAGTTGTTTTTTGCCCAAAACTGGCACACTGAGATGGCTACATGAGCAGGTGCATTGTCCTGGTGGCAAAACCAGTTCCCCATCTGCCACAAATCAGGCCTTTTTTGTCACACATTGTTATACAATCTTTTCAGAACCTCTAAATAGAAAGCTTGATTAACAGTCTGACCTGGTGGAATGAACTCCAAATGCACTCTCCCCCTCCATCAAAAAATCAAATGAGCCTGGTCTTTATCTTTAATTTCATTTGACAAGCTTTGAGGGGTCAAGGTGATGATGGAGTCTTCCACTGGCTTGATTGATGTTTGCTTTCCAGGCAGTAAGAATTGCACCATGTCTCATCACAAGTAATGACCTTGGGGGGAAAAGCCTGGGTCACTTCAGAGCTGTTCTTTCAAAGCACAGCATGTTTTCACTCTGCTCTTTTCCTGGTCAGTCAGAACCCAAGTCATAAACTTTGCAGCTATGCTCCTCATTCCCATATCTTCCGTTAAAATTCACTGAATCGAGCTCCAAGATAGATCATGGGAGTCAAACTGGCAGCCTGCAGGCTACACGTGGCCCCAGGAGGTAATTTTTTGTGGCCCACAATGCTCTGAAATAAAAAGTAATGAGGGAATTGTGTGTACGGTATTGCCTCGATCTCCCCTAAGAGCTATTTTCTTCATAACAATTTTTTTTTATTTTCATTTTATTTCAGAGCATCGTGGGCCACAAGAAATTACCTAGGCCTGCATGCTGCCTGCAGGTCACCAGTTTGACACCCCTGGTCTAGCTAACTTCCCCATCGCTTCAGGAGCTCATCATCAGTCTTTGAGCACAATGGCATGACTTTTGTTGACATTTTCATCCATTTAAGAAATTGACGGGCATCTAGAAAGAGGTTTGTCATCAATCAACTTTTCACCTTTTCTGAAACAAAAAAAAAATCCTCATACACACGTTTTCCCCATAGTGTCTTCCTTGTAAGCTGGGTTCATCTTCATCATCACAACAGTTTCTGCGGCATTTTTCCAAAGCAGGAAACAAAATTTCACAGCTGCACACTGTTCTCTTAAATTGTCCATCACAAATCACGAGGTTCAAGCCAAACTGCTTTTATGAAAAAGTTTGCTGTGACCAGAGAGAACCTTCCCAGGTGACACCCCTGGGTGCTCTTACTGAGAGCATGCTGCCTAGTGGGAAAAATGAGTACTATGAAAGCTCCGCCCAGCAGAGCTTTTTTCAGGATTTTGGAGGGGCACAGCCTTGTGTGTATCTGTATAAATAGATAGATAGAGGATAAATATTTACTTCCACTCTTCTTCCAGTACTCATTCATCCTGTGTGTCTATTCATCCATAGGTGGATGGATTTAAATAACACAAATTCATTTCCTGATATCTTAATTTGGGGCATGAGTTGTAGAGGGAGTAGGGAGTGTGGGAGAGGGGTAGTCTTACCTTGTCCATAGCACCATGAGTTCCTTTATGTTCATCTCTTCCCTATGTTTCTTCTCTGCTCTTTTTATAAAACAGAACTGATTACATTTATAACCCACTCTATTCTGGTATTGCCTTATTATTATAACAATTATACAAATACAAACCTGTTACCATTGGCTTAATTCCAACTCATGGTAATCTGATTTGCATCAGTAAAACTGAATTTCACAGATTACTCAATGGCTCTTTTTTGTTTGTTTGTTTGGTTGGTTGGTTATTTAGTTAGTTGGTTTTGCGGTAACTGATTTTTGGTTTTTGTTTTACTTTTTATTGTGATTTGGGTGAAGATTTACAGGAAAGATCCGTTTTCTATGCAACAATTCATATACACTTGTTTCATCTCATTGATTTCAATCCCCACAATAAGACATCACTTCCCCCGCTTCCTCTGTGTATTTCCTATTTTCATTGCTCCTGTTTTCCTAATCTTTCTGAACTTTGTCCATGGGTAAATGCTGCCTTTTCATTCCAAGTGACTGATTGTTCTCAATGTGTATACTTCATGAGTGGTATTGCTGCCTTTATACACCTGATTATTGTTTGGTTGAAAATTGAGTCATGGAGACGTGTTCAAATCAAGGCCTGAATGATAACTAAGGCCCCTAGACTCAGGAGATCCAGTAGCCTCTATTCAATCAGTAAATCTGATCTTTTTTGCGATTTTTGCTTTTTCCCATATTTCCTCACACTCTATCTCGGGCCTTCTAATGAGATCCTTTGAAAATGGTATCTGAGCACCATCTATTTCTTCTGATCTTAGCATTTTGAAGAATCTACTTGTAGATTCTCAGTATTACTTGACTGTGTATATAATAGCATTAACCTATTGCAATACTCGGAGTGCATCCACTCGCCTTCATAGCTTTTTTCAATCTCTTTTATTTTAAATTGCTTTTGCCAGGAAAGGAAGAAATGATCAGAGTGGATGTCAGAAAAGACTCTGAAATGTGCCTTAATCACAGAACAGCTAAGTAATGATGAAGTCAGAGAGTTGGACAGAGAAGCAGCAGCTTGAGAAGTGTAATGAAAGTATAGTAAGAACTATAATGAGAATGTGCAAAGAACTAGAGTTAGAAAGCCAAAAATGAACATGCTGAGCACCTTTAGCTGAAAGAATTAAAGAAAAATAAAATCAAGCCTCGCATTGCAATATTGAAAGAATCTATGAGAAAAACATTGAATGGTGCAGGAAGCATCAAAAGAAGACAGAATTAATACACAAAAAGCCCCTGTACCAAAAAGAACTAGTCAACATTCAACTATTTCAAGAGGTAAAATATCAACAGTCAATGACACTGCAAGAAGTCCAAGCTACACGGAAAGTTATTTGCCAAAAACAAGGACTCAAGAATTGATGTAATACCAATTATGATGTTTCAACAGGCTGATGAAGTGCCAGAAGCACTCACCGGTCTATGCCAGGAAATTTGGAAGACAGCAATTTGGCCAACTGACTGGAAGATATCCATATTTATACCCAATCCACAGAAAAATTCTCAAACTATAGAACAATATCATTGATATCACATGCAAGTAAAACATTGCTGAAGGTCATCCAACAACAGTTGAAGCAGTATATTGACAGGGAGCTGTCAGAGATTCAGGTCAGATTCAGAAAAGGCATTGCTGATCTCAGATGCAACTAGGTTGAAAGCAGATAATACCAGAAAGATGTTTACATGTGTTTTACTGACTATTTAAAGACATTCAACAATGTAGATTCTAAGAAACTATGGATAGCCATGAGAAGAATGAGAATTCCAGAACGTTTCATTGTGCTCATGGAGAACCTGAACATGGATCAACAGGCAGTTATGCAAACAAAACAAGGGAATGCTGCACGGGTTAAATCAGAAAAAGTGTGCATCGGGGCTTTATCCTCTCACCATACTTATGCAATCTTTATGCTAAGCAACTAATCAGAGAAGCTGGGTTATATGAAGAAGAATGCTGCATCAGGATTGAAAGAAGGTTTATTAACAACCTACAATATACAGATGAAACAGGTTTGCTTGCTCAATGGGAGGATGAATTGGAGCACTTGCTAATAAAGATCACAGATAGCCGCCTTCAGTGTGGATTACAATTCAATATAAAGAAGACCAAAACCCTCACAAATGGACCAACCGGTAACATGCTGACAAATGGCAAAAAGGTTGACATTGTCAAGGATCCACAATCAATGCTCATGGAAGCAGTAGTCAAGAAATCAATGATGCCTTGTATTGGGTAAAGCTTCTGCACAAGAGCTCTTTAAAGTGTTGAAAAGCAAGGATGATACATTGTGAATGAGGGGCGTGCGGAGGGCAGACCAAAGCCCATCTGTAGGCAACTGGACATCCCCTTACAGAAGGGTTGCAGAGGGGGAGACGAGCCAGTCAGGGTGCAGTATAACACCAATGAAACATACAGTTTTCCTCTAGTTCTTGAATGCTTCTTCCCCACCACTATCATGATCCCAATTCTACCTTACAAATCCTGCTATACCAGAGGATGTGCACTGGTACAGATCAGAGCTGGAAACACAGGGAATCCAGGACAGATAAACCCCTCAGGATCAATAATGAGAGTAGCAACACCAGGAGGGGAAGAGGAATGAGAGGGAGAAAGGGGGAACCAATCACAATAATCTACATATAACCCCTTCCCTGGGGGATAGACAACAGAAAAGTGGGTGAAGGGAGACATCTAGACCTATCTTTTCTATCCAGTAAAGCCAACATGGAAACATGTCTTGATTACTTGGTTTTAATTTTATAATACTGTGAGACTTATAAATTCCTCTACAATCATGCACTTATACCTGGAACAACAGCAATCCCTCTAGGAAAAATACTCCCTCTCATCAAAGTCCACTGGTTATAGGAAGGCCACGATCCTCAGAATCATTTCTGTGGTGAGAGCTAAGAAAGAGATGATAAATGTAACCAACCTGCCTTTATTGGCTAGCCGAGAGTTATTTTTCAAAAGGTGTTTCATTTTCTGTTGCAGATAGTATAGCTTGGTTCCAAAACTCTGATAGTCAACACATTGTGATGGCCACAAATTCCACACAGCACCTTGACACTTCTATGGCCTATTATCAGAGTTATTTCCATCTCTGCTTGGACTTTGAGAAATATTTACAGCTCTAAGACTACCAAAAGTCGTCATCCTTTGTCACTTGCAGAGGGGTATGGAGTTTGCTACCTTCAGAACATAAGGCATTTCAGCAAGTACTATATTCACTTATCTTTGCTAAGAGGTTCAAGACTAAATGATGTGTGGCAAGTTTAAAGAGGATGTTCCAGAATAACTGTGACCCCTGGATCCCTAAAACTTTCATGGATATGACCATGAAATTTTTTCTTAATGTTCATAGAATATATTTTCACCTTCCAAAGTATATTTACCTTATTGAGGATTCCATAGTGCTACCCAATTGTTGTTCATCCAGATTAAACAACATAGTTTTTTGATGAGCAGGACATACCAGTGATCAAGATATCTCCGGGTAATAGGCTGGAGAGTTAATATAACCCTGATGTCAAGTTGTAAACAAATATCATTATGCACCTGATTTTATTGGAATTGTTTTCTGATTCTCTTTTCTAATCGGAATAGAAACAAATGCGTTGGTCAGATTAACAGTTACGTAAAATGTACCTGAAGCTGTATTAATCTACTCCAGCAAAAATACCCCATCTAGAATGGACACTGGAATGTGAGCTACTAGTTTACTAAGCTTTCGGAATCCACCCAGTTTCTTCAGAGTCTCGGCTGGCAAATTAGAGAGTGATAGAACTCCTCCCGAGAAAAGGAGGTTATCTGCTCCAGCAAACATGTACAGCTTAGGGAACACGAAACAGGGCTGCACGATGTTAGAATGGATTCAACGGCAGTGGGTTCGGAGGACATTTTATCATGGAAATCACTGTCCCTACTTCCTTCGTCTCATGCCAAAGCCCACAGCCCTCGAGTGGATTCCAACTTATAGTCATCCTCAAAAGAGGTCTGATGCTGTAGATCTTTACTGGAGTAAATAGCCTCACCTTCCCCAGAAGAGGAGCTGGTAGTTTGAACCACCAACCTTGTGGTTAGCGGTCCAATGCTTCTCCAACAGTGCCCCGGGGTACTAATCTCTTTTATCCCCTGGGATTCAATATTGTTTTTTATTTACTTTATTATTTAGGGACAGTAATTTTAAAGACCTCCATGTGGCTTTCACTGCTAAGATAATACTTCGTGCCATTCCAAATTATGCCTCAGACAATCTGGTGAGAAGCTCTGGAAAGAGCAGGGCCCGTCAGAACAGTGCCACTGTGAACCAAAATGACCAAGCCTTTTGACCACTTGTCATTCAGTTACCAGATGTGGGAAGCTCTTGAGAGGGTCACCTCGCACATCTCAGGCAGGTTTCCAACGTTATGTGGAACCTGAAGGAATTTACCTCTGAGAGCTGCTCACTAACCGTAAGCACATCAGCGAGGACACCTCCTTGCTGCAAAAAGGAATCCAGGCCGAGCAGTTCAAAAGTACAACTCCCACCTCTCACTCAGAGACAAAGGTTTGCTTCTCTGCCAGGGCACCTCATGGGTAGCCACCACTCTTCTGTCAGTGGTACTCTGCATAATACTGGATGGAGGAGCCCTGGTGGTGCAATGGTTACAGATTAGACTGCTAACCTCAAGGTCAGCAGTTTGAAACCACCTACCGCTCTGTAGGAGAGAGATAAGTTACAGCTTTGGAAACGCACAGGGGCAGTTCTACCCAGCCCTACAGGGTCACTAGGAGTAGGAATCGACTCGATTGCTGTAAGCTTGGCTTTTTATAATACTGAAGCTAGAGCAGAGCAAGAAGAAATCTAAAGAACTACTTGTGAAAATCAGCCAATGGAAACCTTGTAATCACAACACTCCAATCCACAAACAATCTTGGGGACGGCCTAGGACCAGGCAGCATTTTGCTGTGTGATGCATGGGCTTGCTATGAGTAGGGGGTTAACCCTACAGCAGTGACAGCAGCAATCTTAGGAACCAGGCACTCAGCTTGGCACTGTGCATGAGTTATTTCATTTGATTCTCACAATAATCAATGGAGTAAGTACTTGGCTTGTCTCCATGTTACAGATGGGAAAATGAAGCTGGCAAAGATGACATAACTTACTTACCAAGATCACAGAGTTAATAAAAGTGGAGCTAAGACACACATTTCCTCATACTATTTCCTATGAAATTAGATTTGGCTGCCAAGTTCAAAAATAAAGTGAACAAATCCATGGTGATGTAGGAAATAACTTTGTATTGCTCTGTATTTGCTTTCTGATTGAAAATGTGCAGAATTAGTTCTGCTTTATCATTTCATTATCAGTTAATTATTCTCCATACTTTAATTTTAATGCTTAAGAATGGCCATGAATCCTTATTATCACATTATTTAATTAAAAACCTTGTCCTAGTTCTTTCCTTCAATAAGTCTTGGAGGAATATCTAGTGAGTGTATATACATATAAGAGAAGGATACGGGAGTCTCTAATTCTAAAAATACACTGAAGCAGAAGAAAGAGGTTAAATGCTCATTTTCCCCCTAAAAAGTTCAAAATGGCATCTTCCTTAGCTCATTATTTCTCAGAACATCTCTATAACATATCTACCAAGTAGATTTTATAATTTGTATGCTTCCGAATGAAGGTCAAGTAAGTGGATGGAAGGAGAAAAAATCAAAACTCCAGGAAGAACTATCTTATTAGAAATTAAGTAGTGAAGAAGCTAACGTGAAGCTTAAGTGAAGAAGCTAAAATCAGATCATAATTCAAAGCAGAATGCAGGAGATCGATTTTGTGGGTGGAAACTGATGATAAAAGGACACGGGGAAATTCTTTTTCAGAATAACTTGTTCTTTACCCAGAGAGGAGAATTTGTGGATACCTAGCTATTCATTGCATTATTGTCTGCGTTTTCTCTGTTTTCTCAAATGCTTAAATACAAAATATTTTTTAGAGAAATCTTTAAGAAAAGAAGAAATAATGTGAAAAAGAAAAGACTTTTCTATACATCCATGTCTCTTTTTCCTGTAAAGAAAATCCAAACACTTTCAGAATCAACTTATGACTACAACAATACCCCAGCTCCTTCTCTTTCTCCGCCACACACCCAATTTTAAAAGCAAGCCCAAATGAAAGCAATGTTCCTTACAGCACAGTGAAAACCTCTAAGAGAAACTTTGAATTGATCTTGCTCTTCAAGCAGTTTTTCTCTGAATAATAACCCTAAAACGATCGACAACCAAACAGTGGGCAATAATGTGCATTTGGGCAAGGAACTCACATCCCTAGGTAAAAGAGGCCCCGGGTGGTGTGAATGGTTTCCCCTCTATTACTATCCACATTGTTGGCAGTTCAAATTTGCTTTCATAACATCTGCTTCCATGAAGGTTACCGCCAAGAAAATCCCATGGAGTCCCGGGATCGTCATGACTCAAAATTTACTCATTGTCAATTGGTCTTGATTATCAAGTGAAGTCCGTATTGAATGCTGAAAGAATAGTTTGGTACTAAACTCACCTGTATAAGATTCTGCCTTTCTACCCTTGATGAGAGGTGTGATGGAGACAGGTCTTTTAACCTCTCACTGCCTCGTTTTGTCTTACCTTCATCAAGGTGAATAAGAAAACCTGCTTCCCAACATTTAGGAAGAGTAAATGAGATGATTTCCACAAAGTGCTTCACGTAAAACAACGAACGTCAGTAAACTCTTCTACGCAGTCAGTCAGTCAGTCCTTTACAAATAAACTCTGCCTCAGAAGCCAGAGCATTTTCAGGTGCGGTCCTTCACACCGATGTACATCTCTGCAATGAGCCCAGGTGTATTTACCCACAGAAATCAGGTTCACGATGTCTGATCATAACCAGGACAGGTCTCCCTCTGAATGGTGATGCTGGGTGACGTGTGATGCACACCATGACCTGACTCCTTAACAAGCATCTCACTGGTTTTTCTCTGGGCTGTCAGAGGTACCAAGGCTGTTTGTTTACTCTCATCTAGCTTCCCTGAAGCAGCTATAATGAGCTTCAAAGCCATCTGCCTCCTGAGGTTTCAGAAGCAATTGCAAGTAAACAAAGGGTGGAAGGGAAGGGCAAACAGGGACAGAGAAAGGGTGTGTGGTATTGATAGGCCTAGACGGAGATGGAAAGAAAGCAAATGATTAGAGCCTGTCAGCCCCAAGGTCAGAGGGCATTTTCCTTCTGCCTGCAGTTTTCATATCTTGGTGTAGGAAGATTTGCTGTGGGCAAAAAGCAGAGTGAGTACCCATATATAAAGGGAGGGGAGCAAAACAAATTTCATGTACCACTAAAATATTCCTGGAGAGAAACAAACAACAACAACAGTGTATTGCCTTCTTTTGAATGACTTTTACCTCTCTCAGACAGGAGGGAAACAATTCTACCTACAATAGATTCCCATTGAGAAGGCCCTGCTCGGTCCCCACTGCCCAGCAAGAACAGGATCGCCAACTCTCCAGCATGACCCCAGGCAATCTTCCCACCCTGGCAGATCTTCGCCTGAAAGCTGGATCAGGTACTGACATTCTTTATTTACCCCTTCAAAAACTCTGCCATTTTTCTCAGAGAAGCTCTACAATGTCTTGTGAAATTATTTGTGCCATGTGTGTTTAGCCAATACGCTCATCCAGAGAATGTATCATTCCCCCACTCACTGGTGATTCTGCAGGAGCCCTGGTGGTGTGGTGGTTTTGAGGTGGACTGCGGTCTGCATGGTTGGCAGTTGGAAGCGACTAGCAGTGTTTACTCCCGTAAACAGTGTGAGTCTTGGAGACCCACAGAGGGTGGTTATGAATCGGTATTGACTGGATGGCGGTGAGTTTGGTTTGGTGTGAGTGATTATGCAATGGGCGGCTAATCACAAGTTTGGCCATTCAAACTCACTGGCCCCTCCTTGGGAAAAAGATAAGATTGTCATTTCTCAGGAAGACTTACAGCCTCCAACTCCCTCGGAGCGTTCTGCTGTGTCCTTTCGGATTTCTATGAGTTGGAACGGACTTGATGGCAGAAGGTAGATTTATTGGGCCTTTACATTTATTTTGTTGTTATTTTTGTTCTCTTATCCCAAATGAAACTGCAGGCACTCTGTCTTATCTAATCTGTTTGGTAGCAAAAGATCCTCTGGGGATTAATTAAAATCTTATCTGAGTCGACATCAATGCAAAGATAATAAGTTTGGAGTGTTTTGTATTGAAAATGCCAGTCTTTAAGTGTGGCTCCTCCCTGCCTGCTTCTGATCCAGCTCAGCAATGGTGCTGGCCAGAAGGCAACAGTTGGAAGAGAGTGAGTGTATCACTGCTTCACTTTTCCCTTCTTCTTTTATCCCTCCTGCCTCATCGCCATGGTTTGACTATGTCCTCCCCAATTTTCTAGCACCTTGATGAGCCACCATTCTTAGTGGTTTAACAGTTATGTCATGGTACAGTTTGGGGGTTATGAGGTGATGTAATTTGACAGGCAGGAAGTGATACAATCATCCACCAGGATGAGATCTGATGTTTTACATCCTGATCGCTTAATGAGTCAGGATGAGGTCATGCTAATGAAGAGTAGGTTCAGGGTGGTAGGTCAATAAAGTCAGATTAGCAGGTGTTGGTAATGCAATACATTTACTCTGGTCACAATCCTGACCCAATGTAAGTGCAGTTTCCCTAGGTTGTAGCTTGAACCCTTTTTCCCTCTGCAAGAAATTAAAAGATTGAGAAGCAAACAGGAGAGACCTCAATACCACAGAAAAGAAGAACCAGGAGGGAAGCACATCCTTTGGATACTGGGTCTCTGCACTGAGGGCCTGGGGCTATTGTTGTTGGTTGTTCTGTATCATGAAGTCAGCTCTGAGTCATGGTGACCCTCTGTACAACAGAGCAGAGCACTGTCCAGTTCTGAGCCATCCTCGTGTCTGTGGTTATACTTGAGTCCACAGTTGTAGCCATGAGGCCAGTTCATCTCGTTGAAGTTCTTCCTCTTTTTCACTGATCGCTCTACCAAGCCTGATGTCTTTTCCCATAGGCTCACCTCTCCTGATAGCATTTCCAGAGTCTCCCCAATCTCCCTTCTAAGGAGCATTCTGGCTGTGTTTCTTCCCACAGATTTGTTTGTTCTTTGTCAGTCCATTGCTTTGAATATTCTTCATCAACACCAGAATTCACAGGCAATGGTTTCTCTGAAGTTTTCCTCATTCATTGTCCAGATTTTAGATGCATTTGAGGTGACTGAAAATACTATAGTTTGGGTCAAGTTCATCTATACCCAGAGAATAAGTCGTGGCAAGTCACATGAAAATCTCCAAGAGATGTTGGGCCCATAGATACTAAAAGAGCACAAGAAGCGTTCCCCAGAGCCATCAGAGAGAGACAGCCTCCTCCAGAGCAGGTTTCCTGAATTTAGAATTCTAGCTTCCTAAACTAAAGACAATACATTTCTCTTTGTTTAAACCATTTACCTGAGGTATATCTATTACAGTACTACTTGGCCATATCCAACACCTCTAGGGTTGGATATTGAGGAGAGAAGATATAAGGCGTGCAGAAAATATCATATTGAATAGCATTTACAAATTGGTAGTTTGCCTTCAGAGATTTCCATTATCCTGAGGTCTCAAGCAGCTCTCAATAGAGAACAAGGACTTCTCTCTTCTAGCTCTTTGTTACTTCTCCCTCCAGCCTAGACTTGCTCAGAGTGTGGGCTGGGAGGGCTGACGGTTCTCAAGACCTTTGCAGATGGTGTTCAAATGCAAATCTGTTTTCATAATAGTGCTATGATGTGTTGGAATGAACTCAATGGCAATGAGTTTGTTTTTGATTTGGCTATGATATGATTTGTGTTTTTCCTGGTCAATCTTTCACAAATGTACGATGAAGCTTTCCAGAAGTTATATGATGTATTCACAATAACCTACAATGTCTATTAAAGTATCACCGCCACCCCTTTTCCAACAGTGTGGCTGCCTACTTTCTGCAACGCAACCAAAATACATATTGCAATAGACTGAATTTAAAAGCAGGTGAGAATTCACATGTTTTATACTAAGTCAAATTTTAAAGGAATTTTCAAAAACGTAAAACAAGCCATATTTACGCTGAATATAGTTTTGTTTTAGAATTTTTCATTTTAAAATGTTATTTTAGCATATAATAAGTTCAGTAATGCTGCTTCTATATGTGCTGATGGTGGATCCAAGGAAAATTAAATCTTCAACAAGAAGGGAAAATAATTAAGATATTAAATGTGAACATTTTAGGGTTTCATATCTAATACCATACATATTAATAGGTATAGCATATAAGCAAAAGCTACTCAGGGTCCTCAATTCATTTTACAGGTATAAAGTGATCCTAGAATGACAAATATGTAGCATTCTGCTCTGGTAAAGATAATAGAATTGGGATCCCTGTGAAGCAATTCTACTCTGTCCAATAGGGTCAACTATGAGTAGAAATCAACTCCACAGCAGTGTTGCTCAACTACACTAATCTAATTGTAAAACACTCAGTGACTATACCCCCCAGCCCACTAACTTTCAACTCCACAAACAATAAATGGATATGGTTATATCATGGCAGAACCACAGGGTCAAAGTCTAAGAAGAAAAACATCAAGGTACAATTTGTAGACAGAATTTTTTAAAAGGAGAAAAAGAAGGGAAAGAGGAAAGGAAAAATATAATACAGCTTTAAACACAATAACACGCAACAACATCATATTTTGTAAAGTAGAAGAAAACCCTTGTTGGCTTTCCAACAAGGTCTGTGTTGACGAGAAACGAATTCATAGACATTTGTATGTGTGTAAGAGAGAACTCTATATCAAAAAACAATTGTACATTAAGAAAACATCCCAACCCAGTCCAAGTCAAGTGCATAAATCTGATATTAGCCCATATGTCCGTTATTGATGTATAAATTCTTCAGACTTATGAAGCACGTGCAATGACGCTGAATGCAGGAAGAAAGATCACAGGCCAGTGGGTGGAAAGTCTCTTGCGGATCCAGTGGCAGTGGAAGCATATCAGCGCTGGTGTGGGTCTCCATGTGGCTCCTCCAGCCCCAGGGCTCTGGCTCCATCAGCGTAGCACATCTGGCTCATCAGCAGGAAGACAAAGCAGAGTCTTCCACCTCCAGGGAAGAATACAGGAGTTCCCACAATCCTCAGGAGAAGGCCATACCCACACAGAGGCCTCACTGGCTATAGCCTGATTGATAGACTAGACTTCACCCTTGGCAAATTGACAGGAGATTATGTAACTGCCACAACCCTCCATAAAATGGATTGACACAATAGTCACAAAATAGGTTTAAACACTTTGGTGTATACATGCAATAGAATGCGACAAAACATGTGATGAATCTGGGAGACACCTCATAACATGGATGAATCTGGAGGAGGTCATGCTGGCTGAAATTAGTCAATCGCAAAAAGACAATTGTATGAGACTGCTATTATAAACCATCAAGAAACGGCTTTCACACTAAAAAGAAACATACTTTGATGGTTATCAGAGGCTGGAAGGCAAGAGAGGGAAGCAATCCACTTATCAGATCATAGATGAGTGTTAATTTGGGTGAATGAGAGGGCAATAAATAAAAAGAGGAAAGTTGGCAAAAATGATGGAAACATGATAAAACAGGACATTTTCTAGAGCTAATGGCAAGTCAAATATTGTTATGTATATAATCCTGCAAAAGTAGTGATCTCCAAGTAAATGCTTGTATAGACACTAAGACTGAACAGATTTGACTAAAGATATTTGCCTAAGTGTATTTACCTTCGCAGCAAATATATCCACCAGTCTAGTGAAGCATACTAGAGGTAAAGTCATGAAAAATTCTTAGGCATAAGTAAACACCTTGAGGAAATAAGTTTCTGGGCTTAGGGATAGGCTCAGGAGGTGCCAAGGTCAATTAGCATAACTAGTCCACAATGATGATGTTGTACATCTTGCTTTGGTAGTGACTAGGGTCTTAAAAGTTCTTGAGAAACCATTTAAACGTTATCCTTTGAACTGACGAGAAATTACACTTTAGAATCTAAAGTGTAATTTTTGGTCAGTTCAAAGGAAAGAAGAATAATGAATATCAAAAGACATAAAAGAACATTTAGTCCAGTAGATTAATGGATCACATAAATAGTAACTTCCATGACCCTGAAGCCAGAAAAAGCTAGATGCTGCCACTACCATGTTTCCCCCAAAATAAGACACTCTTATATTTACTTTTCCTCCAGAAGACACACTATGGCTTATTTTCCTGGGATGTCCTATTTTCATTAAGTATGGTACAATAATCTACATTGATTCAGATATGGTGAAGTGGTCTTCTGGCACATCTGCCCACAGTGCTGACTCCAGCGTTCCTCCTTCCCCGCTGAGGACACACAATCCCTAAAGCAGAGCCTCCTGCTCCTCACTTCCCGGAGGGGACTTGGACTCTCTGTCTCTGTCTCCAGCTGTGCCTCAGCTGGCAGCACGCACAGAACGACCGGGCCTGACCAGACAGGGGAGCCGACCTTGTGGATGCGGCTGCCCGCACCTCCCGGTCCCTTCCGAGATGGCAGTGGTCTCCATGGGGCAGGTGGGAAGGGCTGCCCTTGACCGCTCCGCGCCCATCACTGTGTCTTATTGTCCCGGGGATGGGGTATACTGCGCACATGCTTAGAAATCCTGCTACGGCTTATGTTATGGGTATGTCTGATTTTCGGGGAAACACGGTACCACTACTGTTTTGAAAAAAATATTAAAAGATGTTAAACCATGTAATAACCGCTGTTCTGCTTGAAATACAGCCTCTTGGTTTGTGTGCAAGCTGTTCATGAGCACAATTAAATTAACTGGAATCATCCTTCATATTGTAATTAATAATTTGTTGTTAGCCACATAGTTGAATGCATTTGCATAGCCAGTAGCACACATGTAACTATCTTTCTGATATCCTCTGCTTTCGGCTAAGATTTATCTGATCTCCTCAATAATAGCCTTCATTCTACATCCTTTTCTTTATCTGCCTTGAATCCCTGACAGTATTTTGGCAATATATTGCTCCAACTGTGTTTTAATTACCATCAGTGAAGTTTACTTACATGTTGGATCCAGCCTCATTGTCAAACAGGTCCTTAGCAGCAGTGTGGGCAGTTATGGAAAATGACAGACAGAAAAAATGGGTGCAACAGAGGCTCATCTCCAATGTTGTACTAAGAGAGCGAGTTTATATAGTAGGGAGGTGTGCAAGCCTCCATCAGGCACATACACAACAGATGGCGCAAAGTGTGAATCTGGGATATCCTGAATTTCATAGGAGGGGATTTCATGACAAGCATTGGGCATCTAAGAGACAAAAGAGTAGTTGACCCCTAGAGTGATAGGGACAAAGGGAACCTGACTGTTCCTAAAGACAGGCATCTTTTATTTGAGTAGGGAGGAGCCAAGAGCCTGTATGAGACAGCTTTGCATTAGCATCTTAATGGAGGGCAGTTTTGGAGAAAACTCTATTAGGAAAACATGCATTACCAGCTTTATCCATATCTTCATGACTGTGGATGTTTTCCCTCTAACATGAGGGCTGGTCTTCCAAGCCCAGTGGTCATGTGTGTAGAGATTAGGTTGCTTACACTTTCTTTTTTTTTTTTTTAATTTTTTTTGGCTGCTTACACTTTCATCCAGGTTCTCAGTTTTCCACACTTATATGTGATATTAATGATTGTGTTCAATAGCATCTGCATTCTATTGAATCACTTTCTTTGGAATCAGCACAAATATGGATCTTTTCTTGTATGAATATAGATCTTTTGCACCAGTGAAGTGGAATGAAGTTAATTTTCAAAATGTGGGAATACTTGCCATTAGTTTATTTTGTGTGAAGTATGAGGGTCTAGGCTGTCCCAATTGCATTTCCCAAAGCTATGTACGTCTGGCGCTTACGCCATGCATATGAGGGGTACCACCACCCCCAAAACCAGACTTTCCCCCCCAAAGTTATGGATTTAATTTTTTTAAACAAAATAACCCTAGAAAACTCTCCATTACATGCAACACATTTGTCAAATCTGCAGTTCCATTCTTGAAAACATTTTTCAAACTTACCTGTTTGGATGGCTGACAGCATCTCCTTGTTTTCTTTCTTCGCCTCTTCTACTTTGTTGAATCTTTGTCCTTTCATGTCCCTCTTCATTCGCGGAAACAAAAAAAAAGTCACATGGAGTGAAGTCAGGTGAGTCAGGTGCTTGGGGCGAGAGAGGCATGCTGGTTTTTGCCCAAAACTGTACACTGAGATGGGAGCATGAGCAGATGCAATGTCGTGGTGGCAAAACCAGTCCCCTGTCTGCCACAAATCAGGCCTTTTTTGTGTCACACTGTTATGCAATCTTTAAATAGAAAGCTTGATTCACAGTCTGACCTGGTGGAATGAACTCCATTTGCATTATCCCCCTCACATCAAAAATACAAATTAGAATCGTCTTGATCTTTGATTTCACTTGACTAGCTTTTGGGGGCAAGGTAACTGTGGCGTCTTCTACTGGCTTGTTTGATGTTTGCTTTGGGGGTCTTTGGAATAGCACCATGCCTCATCACCAGCAATGACCTTGGGAAAAAAGTCTGGGTCACTTCTGAACAGTTATTTCAAAAAACGGCATGTTTCCACTTGATGCTCTTTTCCTGGTTAGTCAGAACTCAAGGTACAAATTTCACAGCGACCCTTCTCATTTCCAAATGTTCTGTCAAAATTCGCTGAACTGATCCCCAAGATAGTCAGATAATGTTCCCATCTCTTCAGTGGTTCATTGTCAGTCTTCAAACACAAGTGCATGAATTTTTGTCCCATTATTGTTCTTTCAGGAAGTTGACTGACCTCCAGAATGAGGTTTGTCATTAATCGACATTTCACCTTTTTTTTGAAACAAAAAACCTACTGTACACTTGAGTTTTTCCCAGCACACTGTCCTTGTAAGCTGTGATCAACATCACAACAGTTTCTGCGTCATTTTTCCTGAGCAGGAAACAAAATTTTACAGCTGCATTCAACAAGGTTCTAGCAAGACTTCTTTCACAAAAATCCACTGTGACTAGAAAGAACCTTCCCAGGTGACGCCACTGGGGGTACTAACTCAGAGTGAGCTGCTCAATGTTCTGCTTTTGGGGGGGTACCTCCTCATATAGTTTGTGACCTATAAGCCCCTGGATATCCTGCTTCATAAGCGTGTGTCTTTGTATACTTGAGACCTTGGGTCATGCCACATCTTTTATTTTAAAGATAATATTTATGATAAGCATTTTGGTTTTATTGCATGCCTGGGCCACATTAAGTCTATTTGACCTATGAGAGTACATAAGGTGAGTAGTTAAGGTTTATTGTGCCAACCTGGCAAATAAACACATGTGGGATTAATTGAAGGGCGGAGAGATAATTGGCTCAGTGAGCCTCACCTTTCTTGTTCTCTGGTCTCTTGTTCTCTGATGGTCAGACTAGTGTGCGGCTGCTTTAGCTAGTTCTTTGCCTCAGCTAGCAAGGCTCACTTCCTGTGAGACATCCCTGAGGAGAGCCAGATAGACCTACCCTGATGCAGCCCTGGGTGCTGGAGCAGCCGTGTGGAGACCCCTGCCAGCGCTGAGATGCTTACATGCTCACTGATTGGCTTTCCTCCTGCAGTCGGCATTATTGTGTGTGTTTTTCGAGTTTGAGGAGGACTTTGTAGACCGGTGTTGGATATAAGGGCTAATGTTGGACTTATGAGCTTGGACAGCACTGGATTGGAATGCTTTCTTAATGTACACTTACCTTTTATATAAAACTCTCTCTTATATACTTATGAGTTTCTGTGGATTTGTTTCTCTAATCTACCCAGACTAACACATCAGGCACATAAGCACTCCAGGATGATGTGACTAATCCCCAGTAGGAACCCTGGGAACAAAGTCTCAGGTGAGCACTGCTGTTAACAGCACATTTCGCATATTACTACACACCATCAATGGGAAAATTAAGTGATATTCATGTGATTCCACGGAGAAAAGACAACTAGAAGTGTGTCTCTCATTTCGTCTGGATTTTGCCCTGCATACCTTTATGCTTTCCTTATTTTTAATCTCTATCTTTTAGATAAACAATAACTATGAGTATAATAAACTAAATTCTTGAGTCCTTCTAACAAACCATTGAACCAGATGGTGGTCTTGGGGACTTCCAACACATCTGGTTTTGATGTTCTCTTCAATCAATTTTATTTATGTAATTTTCTTTAAAGTCTTCCTTTTCAGTCAATATTAAACTTAATTGTAGAATGTTTCTTATGATTTTTAAACTTCTCATCAATGACTGCAATATTTCTTCTCTCAGTTCTCTGTTTTATATTTATGCTTTTTCCCTTTAAAAAAAGTCTTACATAAGATTTTTTTAACTACTTTTATGGTTCTGTTTTATGTGAGGAATTATTTTTGGGATCTGTGGATATTTGTTTTACAATTCATTAATTCCTGAATTCATCTAATTGTTTTCCTCCTTGGACTTTCCTCATGTTTGCTAGCTTTATTCTAACTTTCAATTGGCATTTCATTAACTGATTTTCACTCTTTTTAAAGAAAGAAAGTGTTTGAGGTTATGGATTTTCTCCTGAGTATACCTTTAGCCAGCCACATTCCTGTAGCTTTGATGTTGGGGATTCTATTTGTAATTTCTTGGTCTTTGGGGATTGTAATTGTTTCTTTGACTCTACAATCATTTTAGAAAGAGTGTTTGCATTTGTGATTGATTGCAGGTGTGAATTTTGCTAGATAGGTTCTAATTTTGACTAATTATAATGTTGACTTTACTATTGTTATTCTGAGGCATTTATTAATTGGTTTCAGCTAACAAATGATCAATGCTTGTAAAAAGTGTAATGAGTGGCAAAAAATGGCATATATTTGCTTTTGCAATCACAATAATTAAATACACATTCCAACTACAAAAACAAAAATTTTTAGATCTGTTCCTGGAGTTATTTGGGATTGTTGATTTGGAAAATTTCATTGCATAGACTGCATCAGCTAGTTACTTGGCTATTGTGTTCCTTGTTATTAAGCTATACTAACTTGTTAATTTACCATCCTAGTCTAAAATATGACAAGAATCAGATGCACAAATTACAGCAAAAACAAAAGGGTAACAAATAGTTGAAAAAGGACCAGGGATGAAGGGACTTCTAAGAGAAGTTGTATATGGGCCCATGGTGGCTAGTTGGTTACACATGGAGCTGCTAATCATAAGATCAGTTTAACAACTGATCCCACCAGTCATTCTGTAGCCTTCAAAAGAGTTAAAGGTTTGGAAACCCAAAGGAACAGGTCTTCTCTGTCCTGTAGGGTCACTGTGCATTAGAATCAATTCGATGCCAGTGGAATTTTCTTTTGGATACAGAAAGCTGTGTAATATATACAGAGATGACAAGTTGGATGCTTCAAAGCTAGAATATAGTTTAAGAAGAGTGGAAAATTAAAAAGAAAAGTGAAAAGGTGAGAGGGCAATGTAGAGTGTCAAAAATTTTCATGACTATTTTGAAGATATAAATTTTCATTTTTCGATATGCAGTGAATATTTTGGAACATTTTACTATATAGAAGTCAATGGATAATTCACGTGAAATGTTTCAGAGGTGAGGTTGACTCCTGACGTATTTGTAAGCGTGTACAAATCGAGAAGTTATGTCATCTTGTAACAAGATTGGAACATTCTGATTAAATAAAGGAATTTGAACGCTGTTGATTCTCTATTTATTGTACTCACTACGCGAGAGTCACAAAACCAGCATTCACTTCCTCTATCTCAGGCTACATTAAAATATTCTACACTACATTCTACAATACATTAAAATATTCTGATTTTTTTATGGGTGAACAGAGTGAAGAGTGGCATATGCTCTATGTCTCAAGAACTTGAGCTGATTAAAGAAAGCTGGTACCATTTTTGGAATCAGCACATCAAATATACCAAAAAACAAATGTAACATTTGAGGCACCAAAATGTGTGCTAGCCACTGTGATACTATGAATACCTCTTATTTTCTGTTTTCTACATGTTCTAGCAAGTTAATCTGCCAAAATCATTGTGCTTCTTTCTATTGTCCTTTATATTTCGAAGGATTTTTTAATACATCAGAGTTATAGTACTTGGTTTGTAGAACTTCTTTGCAAACTAAACCATCCTCAAGTAACCCCATAGACGATTTGATATCTTTACTTTGTACTTATCTGACAAATTTTGTTCATATTTTTGCTTTCAAAGATGTAAGACAGTCCAACTCAGTTAAGTCTCTTTTAGACAAAATATTCTAGACACTTGTTTTAAATCCATTCTGAGAATTATTTTCTTTCATTAATTCGTTCACTCCCTTGGGTTATTAAAACAAGAAGTTGCTGTCCATCAGATGCTATCTTTGATATCCAAATGTCTCTTTGTTATTTTCTTTGTATATTTTTATTTGCATTATTGTATGGTCTCTTTCTTTGGCATTCCAAAAGGATTTTAGCCTATATTGGCTTTAGCTGTAGAATGTTAAGTATTAAATCAGATGCTACGTTACCTCAACTTCTGACATAAGAGTCAAAGCAAGAAAATATTTATCTTTAAGGCTTTACTAAGTGACAGAATAAGAATTGGACAAAAAAGCAGGTGAAAATCCTGAATATTTGTCCATGATCCTGAATTGGGTGATGGGTTCTGAAGCTAGCTAAATTAAGCAAATCTCTGTTAACCATATAGGCAGTCTATAAAGGTGCTTTGAATAAGTCACAAGTTGTAAACAAGTCACAAAAGAGATGTGTCTTATCAGTCAGCTAGAAAAGGAACTCCACCCTCTGCCAGCCCCCCTATTTGTAAACTCCCCTATTTGCAAACCCCCCTATTTGCAAACCCAAGCTACTTCCAGCCAAATCAGGAGCATATGCCAAGAAGGCAACCCTGACCTCCAACTAACTCTAGAATAATAAGGCTCATGTCAAGGAACCAATTTTCACGAGGAATATGCCATTTGTGCTGCTCAGTTATTTCAGAATCGAGGAGTCCGTTGGACATCCATGCCAAACAACCACCCTGCCTCTCCATGAACAATGCATGTATAGCACCTACCCAAGGCCTTGCATATGTTTGCTCCCCTTTCCCAGAGGCATAAATGCTCCCTAATCTCTGTTCAGAGATGGTGCTTTAAGAGGGATTTGCCTGGCTCCTTACTTGTTACAAATAATAAAAAACTTTGCTATCCTCATTTACCTCTGAGTTAATCAGAGAACAGGCAACACACCCATGAGCCCTATCAAATGGTATGATAAATTGAGTCTAGTAACAGTTCCAGGTATACATTGCATTATCATAGTTTCTAATTTAAATATGCATTGTGTATGTTGTCATACATAGGTCAAATGCAATTTTTAAAATTAAATTTTAATTACCAGATAAAATATATAATTGCTGACTTCTTCCATCCTCTCTCTTGTCCTCTTCCTATTAGTAGCCCTCTCACAGTTCTCAGCCTGCCAGGCTTTATCTTTAACCATTCTGTCTGATACAGACTACTATTTTAATAGAGAGGCAGTGATCATTCAGTGGTAAAATCCTCATTTCCCACACAGGAAGCGCAGGTTCAATTTCCAGTCAATGCACCTCATATGCAGCCATCACCCATCTGTGGGTGCAGGCCAGGCATGAGGTGAGCTAACATGTGTCCTAGGGCTGTAGCTGACAACAACTATTTTGATACAAAGTGACTTTTAGTTTAAAAGTAGCAAAAGCAAAATCACATGCACACAATAATTTTGACAACACTTTTCTTAAAGTTTAAAAACATGTAAATGAGGACTAAAGGATAAAATACAAAAATAAACAGATTTCATGTTAGTGTTGTGGATTGTGTATAACATTTTTCTTTTTCTTTTTTTTTAAATCATTTTATTAGGGGCTCATGCACCTCTTATCACAATCCGTACATACATCAATTGTGTAAAGCGGATTTGTACATTCATTGCCCTCATCATTCTCAAAACATTTCCTCTCCATTTAAGCCCACGGCATTAGGTCCTCATTTTTCCCCTCCCTCCCCGCTGCCCCCTCCCTCATGAGCCCTTGATAATTTATAAAGTGTTATTTTGTCATATCTTGCCCTGTCCGACATCTCCCTTCACCCACTTTTTGGTTGTCCATCCCCCAGGGAGGAAGTCACATAAAGTTCCTTGTAATCGGTTCCCTCTTTCATACCCACTCTCCCTCTACCCTCCCGTATCGCCACTCACACCACTGGTCCTGTAGGGATCATCCGCCCTGGATTCCCTGTGTTTCCAGTTCCCAACTGTACCAGTGTACATCCTCTGGTCTAGCCAGACTTGCAAGGTAGAATTCGTGTCATGATAGTGGGAGCGGGAGGAAACATTTAGGAACTAGAGGAAAGTTGTATTTTTCATCGTTGCTACATTGCACCCTGATTGGCTTGTCTCCTCCCCGAGACTCCTCTGCAAGGGGATCTCCAGTGGCCTACTAATGGGCTTTGGGTCTCCACTCCGCACTCCCCCCATCATTCACTATGGTAAGATTTTTTGTTCTGATGATGCCTTACACCTGATCCCTTCGACACCTCATGATTGCATAGGCTGGTGTGCTTCTTCCATGTGGGCTTTGTTGCTTCTGAGCTTGATGGTCGCTTGATTACCTTCAAGGCTTTAAGACCCCAGACGCTATACTTTTTGATAGCCGGGCACCATCAGCTTTCTTCACCACATTTGCTTATGCACCCATTTGTCTTCAGTGATCCGTTCGACACCTCATGATCACACAGGCTGATATGTTCTTCCATGTGGGCTTTGTTGCTTCTGAGTTTTTCTTCTTGAAATTCTTTTTTAGTCAAGAACTAAAACGTCAACAGCAACAATAAATATGCCAACTTCTCACATTTGCCGTGATGAGAGTATCATACTATAAATTGCATATATATATGTATTTGTGCTAGTCTGGGTATATTAGAGAAACAAATCCACAGAAACTCATATGTATAAGAGAGAGTTTTATATAAAAGGTGAGTGCATATCAAGAAAACATCCCAACCCAGTGCTGCCCAAGCCCACAAGTCCAACATTAGCCCATATGTCCGACACCAATCCACAAAGGCCTCCTCCATCTCACAAAACATACGCAATTATGCAGGAGGAAAGCCAAGTCAGTGAATGTGTAAGCATCTCAGCACTGTCAGAGGTCTCTACATGGCTGCTCTAGCACCCAGGGCTGCATCAGGGTATGTCCATGTGGCTTCTCCTCAGGGATGTCTTGCAGGAAGTGAGTCTTGCCAGATGAAGCAGGAACTGGTTAAGGCAGCTGTATCCTGGTCTGATCATCAGAAAGCAAGAGCCCTGAAAACTAGAAAGGCAAGAGTCACCGAGCCATTTATCCCTCTGCCCTTCAATTAACTCCACATATGTTTATTGGCCAGGTTGGCACAATAAACTTTAACTATATCAATATTTTTAAAGAAAATAGGGAACAGTCTCTTTAGACTAATAGCTTTAGCAGATTTCGAAAGCTTAAAATTGTTGGCAAAATTGCACCTAAACTAGTAATTTGATACTAATTAGCCCTTAAACGTGCAGAAGTGTGTGAAATGAGAGAAAGGGTAGCAGAAAAAGTCAGACATGTCTAAATACTAACAACTCACAGGAATACAAGGTCTTAGAGTAGGTGTATTAAAATATTCCTCAAAACTCCTTACAGAAAAAAAATAGAAAGTATGCTAAACTCGTTGTCGCAATAATGTGGAAAATTCCTATTCAAAAGAACTTATCACCAAATAGGAGTAATGTGGCTGGTCTAAAGAGTTCAGTGATCAACTACTAACTGAAAAGATTGGCAGTTCAAAACCATCCAGAAGTGCCTCACAGAAGAAGGTTTTTGGGTCTATTTCCAAAAAGTCACACCCCTGAAAGCCCTGTAAAGTCAGCTCTTTTCAGCAATATGTGTGGGTTGCCACAAGGGATAGGGTTTTTTGTTTGTTTTTTCTGTTTTTGTTTTGCTTTTTATATACCAAGTAAATTGCATTTTTAAAGTCATTCCATGATTTACAAATCAACCTGACATTTCTTACATGGAACACTGTTCTTAGTCTCCCAACTCTTAGGATTCGATGTACAACAGACCAACACCTTACCCAATCCTGTGCCATCCTCCTGGTCACTCCTTTGTTGAAGCCATTGTTGTCCATCTTGATGAGAGCCTTCCTCTTTTGTGCTGAACCTCCATAATGTCCTTTTCAGGGATGGGTCACTTCAAATAACATGCTTAAAGTAAGCGAGCCAAGGTCTCACCATTCTCTCATGGACAACCTCAATCTTTTCTCCTTTCTCGTGTTAATTGCTTAGTGGTCCAGTTGTGAGAATTTTTGTCTTCTTTGGGTTAAGGTTTAGTACATACTGAAGGCTATCATCTTTGACTTTCGTTGTAAGTCCCTCAAGTTCTCTTCACTTGCAACAAGCAACGCTGTGATCTACATACCTCCAGTGTTAAGGAATCATCTTCCCATGGTGACGCCACATCCTTCTTCATCTAGTCCAGCTTCTTGGGATATTTGCTCAGCATACAGATCATGTAATTTTGGTGAAAGGATACAACCCTGATGCACACCTTTCTTTATTTAAAACTGTTAGATCTCTCTCTTGGGAGTTATATCTCGGACCTTGGCTTTGCGCGAGATAGAATTCCCTCCAAAGCCTGGATGGTGATCCAAGTGAGTTTTATGAAAGATAGAAGAAGTTTCAGCTTTACACAGGCACCCTCCGGGCTCTTCACCCCACACAGCCTGCTGAGAAGCAGCTCGAGAGATGAAAAAGTCATGCCTTGGGCTTCGGATCCTGCCTTTATAATTCTTCTGCCGGGAGGCGTGGTTGATAATACTGGTCAACTCTATTGGCTGAATTAAATTCACTTGGTCTGGATTGGCCAATCCAGGTGTAACGCCCACCTGGTGTACCACCCCTTCCTGGCTGGAAGCTCAAACCTCTGAGCATGCGTAATGGTCACCCCAGTCCTTATGCTAGCTACCTAACAAAACCATGAAACATCCCCTTGTTCTGTTCAAACGACTGCCTCTTCGTCTGTACGTAGGCTCTGCACCAGCACTATAAAGTGTTCTTGAATTCTTCACAATACTATCCATAGTTTGCTATGATACACACTATTGAGTGCCACTGCACAGCCAATAAAACAAAAGCAAACATGTTTCTGATTTTCGCTGCTTTCAGTTTTTCAGCAATGATTAGGGATTGGCTGCTGTGATGCTGATAGTATGAACCCACCCAGTGGCCCCACAAGAGCTCCGTGGCTGTCTTTTCCTATAAGGATTATAGCCTAGAAATCTCTATTTTGTCATGTGGGTTGTTATGAGTCAATGTAATAGTCTAGGTACTTTGGAGAAACAAATCCACAGCGACTCACGTATAAGAGAGAGTTTTATGTAAAGAAAAGGTGCATCACGAAAACATCCCAACCCAATGCTGCCCAAGCCCACAAGTCCAACATTAACCCATTAACCCAACACCAGTCCACAAAGTCCTCCACCTCACAAAACAGAGGCAATGATGCCGACTGCAGGAGGAAAGCTGAGTCCGTGAACGTGTAAGCATCTCAGCACTGGCAAGGGTCTCCACACGGCTGCTCCAGCACCCAGGGCTGCATCGGGATAGATCCATGTGGCTTCTCCTTGGGGATGTCTTGGAGGAAGTCAATCTTGCAAGCTGAAGCAGGGAACTGCTAAGGCAGCTGCACCCAATACAACCATCACAAAACAAGAGACCCGAGAACTAGAAAGGCGAGGCTTCACCACCCATTTATCCCTCCGCCTTTCAACCAACCCCACATGTGATTATCGGCCAGGCTGGCACAATTAACTAACTCAGTCAATAACACTTGAGTGCGCCTAACAACAAGAGCAACAAATGCAAGGTGTGGCACAAGCAGGGTAGAGAAGAGATGATTAAAGCACATGAACAAGATTAAAGGGCATGTAGAAACAGAAAGCGATTGTCTGAGATCAAGTAATATATAGAAAGTTACACTTTAGAAAGGGCAGGATTCAGGGAAATAGAATGTTGGTGGATATTTTCCAAGGAGAGTGGAGAGATAAGAATTATTTTTACAGCACAGACGATGCATCTGACTTGGAAGAAGTACAACCAGAATGCTCCTTAGAAGGGAGGATTGTCAAGACTTTGTCTCCAAAACAGACAATGATATCAATGTGAAAGAGGGGGTTGGAGTGGAGACCCAAAGGCCATCTGTAGATGATTGGGTATCCCCCCACAGAAGGGACGATTCAACCAGGGTGCAGTATAGCACCGATGAAACACACTTCATTCCTATTGAATGCTTTCTCCCCCCACTACCATGACCCAGTTCTACCTTACAAATCTGCCTGGACTAGGGTACACACATTGGTACAGATAGGAGCTTTTGACACATGGACTTCAGGACAGATAAAACCCTCAGGAACAGTAGTGGGAGTATCGATATCATGAGGGTTGGAGGATGGTACTGGTGAGAGGTGAAGGGAGAAGGGGGATAAAGGGGGAGCCCATCACAAGGTTGGATATATAGCCCACTCCCAGGGGGACAAATAACAGAAAGGTGGGTGAAGGGAGACAACGGACAGTGTAAGACATGAAATAACAATCATATATAATTGATCAAGGAATCACAAGGGTGGAAGGGTGGGGGAGGGAGGAGGAAAAAGAGGAGCTGGTACCAAGTGCTGAAACAGAAAGAAAATGTTTGGAAATGTTGATGGCAACACATGTACAAGTGTGCTTAATACAATTGAATGATGGATTGTTATAAGATTTGTAAGAGCCTCCCCCCAGTAAAATGATTACTAATAATTTAAAAAATATTTTGTCTTATATATTTTGGACATGTTGTCAATAGAGACCAGTCCCTAGGAAAAGACATTGGTAAAGTAGAAGGTTAGCCAAAACGAAGAAGACCATCAAAACGATGGAATGGCACAGTGGCAGTTTATATTAATAAACTCAAACATAGCAACAATTGCGAGAATGGTGCAGGACCAGGCAATGTCTCATCCTGCTGTGCGTAAGGTAGCTATGGTTGGAGATGGCATGACAGCACCTCAAATAGCAAGCTGTACATGTGAAGATTGTTGAAATGTCAAAGGTTGTGTCACATGTATTTACCACAATATAAAAACTAGGGGGAAAAGACTGTCGGAATACTATGAAACAAAAAGATAACCAATGTATTCTTGACATCCCCCCATCCCCTGCCCACCCTCACCCCCATACACCAAACAAAGGCATTTCAATGCTCAGGGTGTGGTTGGAGAAAAATGAGTAGCTCATTTCAGCCAAACTCAGTGGGTGGAGGGGGGAAAGGAGGAGGGTAACAGACATTCTGCAGCGGGACGTTTCCTTCATTTTTCAAGGTTCCTTCCACGGCAGATGGTTCCCTTTATCTGAACACGGTCACTTGTCTAGGGTCTCAGTTTGCTTCTCCTTTGCAGAAAAAAATATCACTCTGGAAATAACTGGTCAGTTTGGCATGACTCTCCCAATGGACGTGGCCTAATTTGATTTAACACTCTTTTCTGTGGTTCATCCCCAGTTCTGATGGATTAAATTGACCCTTTCACAGGGGCAATGCAATAAATGGATCTGTACTACAAAATTATTATATTATTAGCTGCCACCATAACCCAAAGCAAAGCTAAGGCTTTGGTGGAAGGGGTTTGGTGGAAGCAAGTTGACTTACAGAAACATTCAGTAATGTTAGCATCAAATGTCACGTAATATAATAGCAAGTTATACACTGGAAGAACCAAAATCCCTGTAACAACAGGGAGGCTAACTTGGTAAAAAGAAATGTCATTGCAACATTGGTAATGAGGGCTAAAGGTATTATGAACAGGGAAGGCAACTGGACTAGCTATTAGAGGAATGATAGGAACTAAGAGAGTAATTTAGTACAAGATGTGTGAATCGGCCAAGAAATCTACAAGGATCTAACTGAGTGAGAGGAAAATGTGATTGTGTTTATTTTCCTATAGAAATGGAAGAATGGAATTATTTACATTAAAAATGTTTTACAAGGAAACCATTTTATTACATTAATGCCATTCTCTTTCTCTTAAAAATATTATAGAAACTGACCAAATTATTTTTAGGGAATTTTTAATTAAATTATTAATAGTACAATGTATTTTTTTAACGACAAACTACAAAAATTTTTTCAATGTTTTCCTAGAATGAGGATGGTAGTAATGTATTTGTTTATTCATTCCATAAGGTTTATTGAGTGCACATCTAGCTATGCATTAGACAATAAAACTGAATGAAAGATGCTCCTTCACTACCAGATAGGAGGAAATATTTACATAAACAGATTACAATACAAAATCCTAAGTATCATGAGAAAAGTGTGCGCATAGTGCTCTGGGGGCAGAGTAGTCATTTAATTGGGGTGGAGGTTAAAACCATGCGACCAGACTTCCAGATGAAATAGGTCCCAGGGCAAGTCTTAAATGGAGAGTAGAATTTACCCTAGCAACGATTTTAAGTTCTTTTTCAGACAAATGGTCACATAAGATACCCATAACATTTTCATGAAACTAGTGACTAGGGACTGGAAACACAGGGAATCCAGGGCGGGTGATCCCTTCAGGACCAGTGGTGTGAGTGGCGATACTGGGAGGGTGGAGGGAGAGTGGGTAGGAAAGAGAACCGATTACAAGGAACTGTATGTGACCTCCTCCCTGGGGGATGGACATCAGAAAAGTGGGTGAAAGGAGACATCGGACAGGGCAAGATATGACAAAATAACAATTTATAAATTATCAAGGGCTCATGAGGGAGGTGGGAGCGGGGAGGGAGGGGGGAAAATGAGGACCTAATGCCGGGGGCTTAAGTGGAGAGCAAATGTTTTGAGAATGAGGGCAATGAATGTACAAATGTGCTTTACACAATTGATGTGTGTATGCATTGTGATGAGTTGTATGAGCCCCTAATAAAATGATTTAAAAAAATAAAAGCAGAAACATAAAAAAAAAAGAAAGAAAGAAGACCCTGGAAAAGATCCTGAAGGGCCTCCTTTTTGATGCTTTGGAACCAAAGCAAACAACATCTGTACGAAGCTGAGCATCGTGTTCAGCATTGCCTTGTTGTTGCTGTTGGTAGGTGCTGTCCAGTCAATTCCAACACAACAGAACAAAACCCTGCCTGGCCCTGCACCGACTGACAATTGTTCCTTTGTTTGAACCCATTGTTTGGGCTACTGTATCAATCCATCTCACTGAGGGCCTCTTCTTTTTAGCTTCCCCTCCCCTTTACCAAGCATGATGTCCCCCTCCTGACAACATGCCCACAGTACGTAAGAATCACTTTAGATCAGTTAAATTTGTGCAACACAAGAATGCAGTAGAGGAAGTAAAAAAAGCTATCTGGGAAAACAGGGTAGGAAGCTTCTTAGTGGCAGTCAGGAGAGAGGGGGAAAGCTATATCAGAAATTGTGAGTGAGATCAACCTCAGCATCTGGTAGCTGGTTTGAAAATGTCTAGAGGAGGAAATGGTTTAAGAATTGGTCAAATAGTTGGCGGAGTGTGTTCACCAGGACAGGAAATGCAGTAGGAGAAATTGGTTTTGGAGTCAGGCATAATACAAGTAAATCTCCGCCATAGGAGAGATTCTACTCTAAATCATTCCAGATCATAATATGGTTTCAGGTTTCAAAGGATGCTACAAAAACATCAGAAGTTCAAAGTCTAACATACTGACTCTATGGGTTAAACATCTTACCTGAAGAATTATTTCGTGTCAAAGATGGTAAACCTCCAAGGGAGGTTTGTTACATAGATCTAAGGGAACTCATCATTGGCCTCAAAGCAGTAAGTAGATAGTTGGTCCGGGAGAGAAGCAAAAAGTCATTTGGCAGCTATTTTCTAAAGGTCACTCTTTTATTGATGCCACAATCTCTTGTGTCTAACATTCTATGAGCATTTGCTTCATTCTTCTGTGGATAAGTCAATTTCTCTATCCACTAAAATACTTGCACATGACTCGCATGACTAGGACCTTCCACTGTTCACGCTGCATGACCTTCTACTTCAGGCTTTTCTCAACAAACTTATTAGCTCTCCATTTATTTATTCAAAAGCTCACATTGTGTTTCCCAGGATGAGAATGGTGCAGGTTCCTGCAGTTTCTTCCAAGGCTGTAAATTGGGTTTTTGTTGCTGGTGATCCCGGGGTCAGCTCCTATTCCGGATGACCTTACGTGTAATAGGGCAAAGCATGCCCACACTCAAGCCATCATCATGATTGCTGCCCCATTTCTGTTCATTGCGGTGGCGATTGTGCCAGTCCATCTCACTGAGGGTTTCCTCCCTTTGGTGGACCCTCTACTCCAGAAAACATGATGCTACTTAGGGTAGATTAGGTAAACTCTCTTAAAAGAGGAAATACACGGAAGCAAAAGAGTTGCTATTTGAAGCACAGATGTATAAGAAACTAGTCCATCTGAAAAAGGCCTGGTGAAATTTGCCAATGCTCAGTGCAAGTGTTTATGTGGAATTAAAAACGGTGCCACCAAATTTACAAGTACTTTCAACCATAAATGAATTAATTTAAAATTGCCTATGAATGCAATAGAAGTCTATTTCAATATTAAATAAATAAATTTTCAATTGAACTTCTTCCCTCATCTGAAAAATTAAAAGTGCTAGTTGGCAAATGAATGTGCCTCTTCATAAATATGCTATTGTCTCTATATGGATCTTCTAAATAATTACTTCTCAGTTATTCACACTGACTAAACAAAAGCACAGCTACTCAAATATAGAACATGTTCAATAACTGCCAACCGAGGAAGGATATTTATAAGACTAGGAAACCGGAGTCAGAATTGGCTCGATGGCAGTCTCTCTGTTTTTTTGGTTTTGGGAAAACAGAATTCTATAGATGGTCCTTTTAGGAGACTGGCAATTATGTCTTTTTTTAATGTCTTTATTTAATGTCCAATATTCCCTAAAGTTATAGAAACAATGGTTCCACAAGATGTCCCATGGGAAATGATTTGATAAGAAAAAACCTTGGGAGAATTGCTGCACAATATATCTATCTCGATGATCCATGAAATACTTGGAACTCTGTTATCTTAGTTGTATAATGCTGTTCTGACAGAAATACCCCAAGTGGGTGACTTTAACAAACAGACATTTATTTTCTCACAATTTAGGAAGCTAGAAATTCAAATCCAGAGTACTGGTGATGATGCAAACTTTGCCTTTCTCTGTGACTTCTGTGTCTAGGAGGTTCTCAGCTCAGGGACCCTGGGTCCAAAGACATGCTCTACTCCATATTGTTTCTTCTTGGTGGTATGTTAGACTGGGTTTACTAGAGAAACCAATCCAGTGCCACTCATTTATGTGTAAGAAAGAGCTTTATATCAAGAATTAATTTTATCGGGAAAATATCCCAGCCCAGTCCAATTCATTCATAAATCCGATACTAGCCACAAGTCCCTCTTCAGACTCATGCAGCCACATGCAAAGATGCAGAGTGCAAGAATATCACAGGTTGGTGAGTGCAACGTCATGTGGATCCAATGGTGATGGAAGTATAGGGCTCTGGCAAGTCTCAGAGTAGCTCACCAGCAGGAAGGTGAAGGCAGAGAAAGGGGATGGGGAAGGTTCCCAGGGCTCTCCTTATCAGAAGGCCACACTCACAAGGAGGCACCATCAGGTTGTGACCTGATTGACAGGTTGAATACCCTACACTTTCATACATCTTCAAGTTGAAATGAAATTATGCAACCATAACAGGTTGCAAGTGCCTCTTACTCTGTAGCTTGTCTCACCTTTAGTCCATTGTAAGGTAAAAGATGTTCTGCATCAAATCCTGGGAAACTCCCCTTACAGCAGAACAGGGTTGTGATGTGATTAAAGTTGTTGCATCCTTGCCTAAACCCCTTTCAACTTTTTGCCTGATCACATCAGATCTCACTCTGTGGACTGATGATATCATTACACAACTGTCAGATTATATTACTACATAACTGGCTGAGAATCATGGCCCAGACAAATTGACGTATACTGGGGGAACACAATTAAACTCATAATACTTGCTAAATTTTCTTAAGCCTGTTTAAAATTTATTTGACAAGGGAAACATTTTGCATAAGGTGTTTATTAAAACCTTCTAATATACATTGGGTGATTTGGGTCTCTGTATTGACAATCTGTTGTGGGTATAGTAGGTTGGTTGGTTTGGACTTTATTTCTATTCCAGCTCCCTGTTTTCTTTTCTGCTTGCAGAAGATAGAAAACGAAATGCTATTTTTCTTTAGATATGCTCTAAGAAAGTTCTTAAATTCAGAATAAGTTAAAAGAGGAAAGAAATAGTGATATTATTACCTAGTGCCACTATCTCAATTCTGGTCATTTTATAACTCCACGGTAGTTATGTTTAGAATCCACACTACTCTAGCATTACTTCAATTGATAGATCACTTTGGATTTCACTGTGGAAAGTGAATACATTATGCTGCATAGCGATGCATTGCCCTGTTATGTTACAAAAAGCAATGTGCTATATCAAAGGCCAAAATGATTTAATTGCATATAGCAATGCATATAATGACAGCAACTCTAGTTGATGAGTGTTTGGCTGAACAACTGAGAAACAGATAGCCAAGTTGATACACAAAATTAACCAATAACACCAGTCAAACAAGGTTCTGAAGCCAACAGTTTACCTGGTGGCTTCCTGAATGCTCAACCACAGGTTAGAAGGTGAGTTCCTGGCGTCATTAATTGTAGCAGAAGCTTCCTGACTTGGGGTAACATGATGGTGGATCCTGTTCCAGTCAATCCTGCATGTGCTATTCTTCTAGCCATTCCGGATCCACTTCTTTAATTCCTCCGTAAGTTTTTAATCAGAACAAAGTGGCATCTATTATCTGCCAACCATTTGATTTCTTAATTCAATCAAACGATCATCATTCAGTTCCTTCTTAAAAATCTAACAATAACTTAAATCTTAAAATCTTAAAAATCTAACAATGGCCAGAAGAGTCATTTATTCAAAATGCTTGACCCAGTATTTCTGGCAGCTAAATACCAAGAATATTCAGGGGCAAAAGTCTTCAAATAAGATTACTACCAACAGCATGCTACTGAAGAATTTTAATCTCCCAGTAGGCCCACTTGGGGTAGTTTCTGAAGCACCACTGACAAATTACAAGCCAACTGCAAGAGCTACAATTGCCAACTAACTCTTCATCTGATATAATTTGAGGAGTCCTAAAAGCTACTCCTTCTGCCTGGCCTATGGGTAACTAACCATTAGAGATGTCTAAGGACTCTTCCCGGGACTTCTTTCAGAAGATTACCTCTGAGACACCTCTGGATGAGCTCATACCTCCAACCTTTGGATTAACATGAAATTGGGTAAATCATGTGTACCACCCAGGCACTTCACATAAGGCTTCAGGCAGGGACATTATAATTCCTACAAGTAGGAAAATGGAGAGACAAAGTAGAACCCCTGAAAAATCCTTCTAGAAAAGACCTGAGCTAGGAAAAACAAAAAATAAAAGATGTAAGAACCCATGACAAACCCTTCCTGAGATACCAACCAGGATGCAGCTTTGGCCCCAGCACGTCCTGACTTGGTGAACTGCAGCCTCCTCTTCAAGGGTGGCGTTAGCTGGTGCTGGTCACTCTTCCCCAGACCGAGGTTTCCATTGGAAACAAGGAACAAGTCCTGCTTTTACAGAGTCTAATCGGGGTGGTTGGTGGGGGAGAGGGGGTGCGAGGGGGAAGCAAAGAAATACTTAACAGTGTTTGTGAGAGTGCTGTGCGTATAGATCAGTGGTTCTCAACCTTCCTCATGCCATGACCCTTTAATCAGTTCCTCATGTTGTGGTGACCCTCCAACCATAGAATTATTTTTGTTACCACTTCATCGCTGTAATTTTTGCTACTGTTATGAATCGTAATGTAATATCTAATCTGCAGGATGTATTTTCATGGTTATAAATTGAACATCATTAAAGCATAGTGATGAATCACAAAAACAATATATAACTATATATTATGAAATATTTATTTCAAATTACAAATAAATGAAGCAAGGTGTAGCATGGGTAACAGCCTTCATGTCGGGTACTCGTATGTGGGCATATCGCATCTAAGACCGACGGAAATCTGTGTTTTCCGATGGTCTTGGACGACCCCTGTGAAAGGGCCATTTGACCCTCAAAGGGGTCACAACCTGTCACAGGTTGAGAACCACTGGAGTAATAAAGTTATAGAGAATGACAAGGACTGATAATTGAGGAGAAAAATGAGGGTAGAAGCACAAGAGCTTCACATGAGAGCTGATGGTTAGAGAGGACTTAATCTGAAGTAGGTACTGTCCTGGATTAATTATGATACAGGACGGCAATTAGTCTCATTTGACAGTTAGGCAAACTGAGACACAGAAAAACTAAATAACTTGCCAAAGCAGCCTCTTTAATACGTAGCAGAGGTGGGGTTGGGGCCCAAGCAAACTAGCCTGAACCCATATTCTTAACCACCATATCACCCACACGAACCCTCTGAGATGGTGAATTTCAAGTAGACGGGACCTGAATCCAAGCAAAGGCTTTATGTGAGGAAATGGCTTTACACCTCAGTGGAGCCTTCTTGGTAAAAGCAAACTGAGGACAGAGAGGGGGCCCGGCCAGAGTCTAAAGGGTTCTGAAGATTATCATCAGATTTGGGATTGTTCTGAATTAGAGGGACACTACTGGCTAATGGTGGACAGAAAAGTAGCATGATCTCCCCCAGGCTTTACAGCTCCCTCGGTTATTGGGTAGAAAATAAAACTTCAGATTGTGTATGCGTGTCCTATTGCTGCTTCCACAAATTGCTGCTGATTTAGTGGATTACAACAACATACATTTATTATTTTACAGTTCCTAGATGTACAGAATAATGTGGGTGTTGCTAGCAGCCCTAGGAGGCATAGTGGTTAAGCATTGGGCTACAATCTGCAAGGTCAGCAGTTTGAAACCATCAGCCACTCCAAGGGAGAGAGGGCTTTCCACTCCTGCAAACAAACAAAATAGTAATAATAAATGTTTAACATATTAGAGTATAGGAGGAATGGGTACTTACATAATTGCATGCCAACTTGAAGATATATATAATTGTAGGGGTGGTATTCAACCTGTCAATCAGGTCACAGCCTAATGATGCCTCCTTGTGGGCAGGACTTTCTCATAAGGAGTGCCCTGAGAACCTTCCCTTCTCTTTCTGCCTTTGCCTTCCTGCTGGCTAACCCTGAATGCTGCCAGAGCCACCGCTATTGGATCCACAGGACTTTGCACCCACCAGCCTCTGATCTTCCTGCATTCTGCATCATTGCATGTGGCTGTGTGAGTCTGAAGAGGTACTTGTCGACTAGTATTGGACTTATGGACTTAAGTTGGACTGGGTTGGGATGCCTTCTTTTTAAAAAAATTATTTATTCAAATTTAATTTTATTGGGGGCTCGTACAACTCATCACAATCCATACACACATACATTGTGTCAAGTACATTTGTACATTTGTTGCCATCATCATTCTCAAAGCATTTGCTTTCTACTTGAGCTCCTGGCATCAGCTCCTCAATTTTCCCCTCCCTCCCCGTTCCCCTTTCCCTCATGAGCCCTTGATAATTTATAAATTATTATTTTGTCATATCTTGCCCTGTCTGATGTCTCCCTTTGCCCACTTTTCTTTTGTCCATCCCCCAGGGAGGAGGTTGCATGTAGATCCTTGTAGTCAGTTCCCCCTTTCTACCCAACCTTCCCTCCACCCTCCTGGTATCGCCACTCTCAGCACTGGTCCTGAAGGGATCATCTGTCCTGGATTCCCTGTGCTTCTTGATATACAATTACTTCTCAAAATAAAGCTCCTTCTTACACATACATGAGTGTCACTGGATTGATTTCTCTAGTTAACCTGGCCTACCACAGGTAGTTTACATGTTAAGAAACAGGAAAGGTGAAAAGTTATCACCTGTGATTTGGAAGCTACCTGACAGCACCTCACAGCAACAGCAATGACTTGATGGGTAAGCGGGGATTTGAAAGAGGAAATAAGGCTCTCTGTAATAAAATGAACTTGACTCCCTAGGCTATTACATTTCCAGAGGGTTCTGTACTGTTGAAAGCCATTCTCTTCAGCGTTATTGTTGTGTGTGAATGCTAACCCACCACAGAATTAAAGCCTTCTAGACAGCAGGCTGGACACTAAAGATAGTCAGAGAATGGATATATAAATATACACATACATTATCCCGTGACCTATTTCTAACAAGGTCTTTGTTGGTATTGCAATAAAAAATGCATTAAGAATTTCCTTTCCCAAGATACTTTTTCCATTTCTCCTTTCTACCTAGCCTGCCCTGTTACTCTCGTTCCCTATTGCTTGCTGTGGTCTGGCTTTAGACTGTAGTGCTACTCAAATCAGATCGAATAAGGCCGTAATCACTCATGTTCGAGAGTTCTAATTAGAACACTTATCTCCTCTTCAGAATTGCATAATTTGTTTGCTTGTTTCTCTTCCCATCAAGGAAGCGACACAGGTGAGTTTGTGGACAATCTGGCTAGAGCTCCTGAAAGATAGCTCTCCGGGATTATGGGGGAGCAGTGTTTGTCTGGGTGTGAATAAATAACTCTGGGTTTGACTCCAATGTAGGAGAGCGTCAAGACCAAAAAGGGGCAGAGGGGTAACGAGTGTGGCAGCTCCTTGATTGGGACACAAAAACCTATTAAGGGCTTACTTACAAGGAAGTTCCTTGGGTGATTTGAGCCTCTATGCTCCCCCAGAGGGAGTGAAGGATTTCTGTGAGTCTAGTGAACAGAGATGGCTCAGTGCCAGGGCCCCGGACCTCCAAAGCCACCCCAGCAAGTGTTGCCTACGAGCAATTTAGCAAGCAGACATGAACTAGAAACAAGCAGCCTTGCAAAATCCTGTTCCTCTAAAGTCCATCCCTCAAGGCCAGCCCTTACAGTTTGTGCATCCCCTTTCCACAAGGTCCCTGAAGGCCCAAAGGGGACGTATCCCAACCATGTAGGTAGGGACAGACGATGTTGCTGCAGCCAGGGGCACAGCAAACACAGCAAAACAATCCTCTACTCAAAAAGCCAACATACACCATAAACTTTCCCTGGCTAGAAGGGAAGGAGGAAAACAAGGTGACCTGAACAGATGGGCAGCCAGCTTTATACAGGGCTTCTAGCTGCTGCTTCTTGGGATGTGACATAGAGTACCATTCTAGTGGCAATCTGGCACATGGGTGTGCATTTGATCTTCACGACAGTACACGTCCTGCCTGGAAAGCCTGTCTAAATGCCCAGAGCCACTGATTTCTAGAGGACTACTTTCCTCGTCTGGGTGTCTTGGCAGTTAATGTTGTTGTTGTTTTTAGGTTTTGTCGAGTTACTCGAAACCATCGCAATGCTTTATACACCAGAACGAAATACTCCCCTGGCTGCCGCCGCCATCTTCACAGTTGTTCTGTTTGAGCCCATTGTCAGTCACTGAGAATCATCTTCTTGCGGGTCTTCCTCTTTTACACGACCCTTCTACTTTACCAAGCACAGTGTCCTTTTCCAGGGACTGATCTCTCCTGATAATTTGTCCAGTGTCCCTGAGGTGAGGTCTCCCAATCTTTCATTTCTAAGGAACATTCTGACTGTACTTATGATGACATATTTATTTGTTGGTCTGGCAGTCCACAGTATCTTCAACATTCATTTGCAGCACCATAATTCAAATTCATCAATTCATCTATGATCCACCTTATTCTTTACCCATTATCTCTCACTGCTCTTTAGGACACTGACTGATTCACACTGTTGATCCTTCCACCAAGCTGTGTATACAGGGAGTTAAGGATCACACCTTGTGAGTAATGGAAATCCATGCAGATTAATTCAACCTGTTTCTTACTTTTCCCTTGCCAGTTTCTTACAACTAAGGTACAGTCATCCCTCTACCAGGAGTCTGCTGGCAATAGGCTTCCCTTCCCTTAGCAAACAGGGAGGTGTTTCCAGTGACACTACTAGTAGCTTGTGCTCTCAGAGCATGGAGTCCTTTGCATAATGTGCCCAGCACCTGCACAACCAACACTTCCACTTTCTGAAGTGCTTGCTACTGTTCTTTGCCCCATTCTCAAGAGGCACCCTTTTTAAACAGAGTCTTTAGGACTGGGGTAAATGTGGTACAATTGCCTTCTCTTGTGGCACAGTGGTTACATGTTGGGCGGCTTCAACTCCTGTAAAAAGGTGCAGTCTCTGTATGACTCAATATGATTGAACTGTTGAATTGTACAGTAAGTGCTCTGGTAGTTGCATAAATTCATGTCAACTGGCCTGTGAATCAGGTCACAGCCTAAGGAGGCTTTCGTGTGGCCATGACCTTCTCATAAGGAGGGTCCTGGGAAACTCCCTCTCACTCTCTACCTTCACATTTCCTGTTGATGAGCCATGCAGAGACCCACCATTGGATGCACACAACTCTGCACCCACTGGCCTGTGATTGTCCCGCATCCTCCATCATTGCTCGTGACTGTGACTCTGAAGAGGAATGTATGGACTAGTATCGGACTTATGGACTTGAGTTGGACTAGGCTGGGATGTTTTATTGATGTTTTATTTATTACTTCCTGATATAAAACTCTTTCTTATACATATATGAGTGTCTCCAGATTTGTTTCTCTAGACAACCCGGCCCAACACATATGCTTTGTGTGTTAATAAAACTGCTAGAAAAAAAAGTTATAATCTTGGAAATTCACAGGCACAGTTCTACCCTATCTAATGGGGTCGCTATGAGCTGGCACCTACTCAATGGCAGTGAGGATGCCTGCACCTGTCTTGGTGTCCTAGGGGTGGGGTAAGCTTGTATCATTAGCTTCAGACAAAGTATAAGTCTTACCCAACCAAATGGCCCTTAGGAATTTTACCAGCCTCCTTGTACAAGTTCTACATCTTTTATCCATTCATGGACCATCCTGTCCTGTGGAGGTGGCCTATTATAGCATTGACAATCTTGTAATAGGGAAATATCTGCACCAGTTAACTTAATGTAAAACAATGAACAGTAGCAGGGAACGAAAACAGGCTCAAGTCTCTAGTAAGTATACCATGAAAATCTGGGAGGCTTTACAAATACCTCTGGGGCAGCATCAAGAATATTCACTGCTGCTACTCCCAGGTGAAAGTAAACTTTTCCTGAACTGACAGGACTAGAGGGATGCTAAAGAATGCATTCATTCGGTCTAATACAGTATGATATGTGCCCAAGTCTCTGCTAAGGGCTTCTAATTGAAATATTATGTTCAGGATTGCTTTCACTATTTTTTTTTCCTATTTATTTATTTATAGTCATTTTATTAGGGGCTCATACAACTCATCACAATCCCATACATCATTTGTGTCCAGCACATTAGTACATATGTTGACTTCATCATTCTCACAACACCTCCTTTCCACTTGAGCCCTTGGTGTCAGCCCCTCATTTTTCCCGCTCCCTCCCCGCTCCTCCCTCCCCCCTGAACCCTTGATAATTTATAAATTTTTATTGTTTTATCATATCTTACCCCATCCAACGTCTCCCTGACCCACTTCTCTGCTGTCCGTCCCCCAGGGAGGAGGCCATATGTAGACCTTGTCATCTGTTCCCCCTTTCTCCCTCACCTTCCCTCTACCCTCCCAATATTGCCACTGTCTCCACTGGTCCTGGGAGGTTCAGAGAATCCACCCCCAGAATGTCAATTACCAAAAAGGACAAACGGGGGTGGGGGGGGGCCTTGAAACCTTTTAATGTCTCCAAAGATAATAGTGTACTCTGCCCCTGTATTAACCAGCAGTAGGCTGTTGCTTGTTTCTCTTTGACCAAGGTATTGTGGCCACAGAATGAGGTGTCTGGCATGTGGTAGATACGGAATTTTACGTCAACTTGATACATAAAAGTGTAGGGGTGGAGTCTAGCCTGTCGATAAGATCACAACCTGATGGTCCTACCTTGTGACCATGGCCTTCTCATAAGAAGGGTCCTGGGAAAATATCTCTCTCTCTCTCTCTCTCTCTCTAAGCCTTCACCTTCATGCTGGCAAGTCACTCTGAGACCTGCCAGAGCCCAGTTGATGGGTCTACCGCCTTTGGATCCACATGACTCTGCATCCACTGGCCTGTGATCTTCCTGCATCTTGCATCATTGTTTGTGGCTGCGTGAGTCTGAAGAGGGACTTATGAACTAGTCTCAGAATTATAGACTTGGGCTAGACTGGGGTGAATGGTTTCCTGATATACAGCTATTTCTTGATGTACAGCTCTTTTTCATACATATATGAGTGTCACTGGAATTGTCTCTCTAGTCAACCAGTTGTGTTCGTCTGGGTACTTTAGAGAAACAAATCCACAAAAATTCATGTATAAGAGAGAGTTTTAAATAAAGGTTAAGTGCACATCAAGAAAAGATCCCAACCCGGTGCTGCCCAAACCCACAAGTCCAACATTAACCCATATGTCAGACACCAATCCACAAAGGCCTCCTCCATCTCACAAAACACACGCAATGATGCAGGAGGAAAGCTGAGTCAGTGAATGTGTAAGCATCTAGCATTGTAGGGGTCTCCACAGGGCTGCTCCAGCACCCAGGGCTGCATTGGGGTAGGCCCATGTGGCTTCTCCTCAGGGATGTCTTGCAGGAAGTGAGCCTTGCCAGCTGAAGCAGGGAACTGGCTAAGGCAGCTGCACCCTGGTGTGACCATCAGAAAGCAAGAGACCCAAGAACTAAAAGGCGAGGTTCACAGAGCCATTTACCTCTCCGCCCTTCAATTAACCTCACATGTGTTTATCGGCCAGGTTGGCACAATAAACTTTAACTCACCAGTCTAAAATAGGGTGACTTCCTCTCTCACCTCTAGTCGCTAGGGACTGTCAGGGTCCTTCCAGAGACAAGGGACTTTCCTCCCAGGGAGACAGTAGGGCCCTGTGGGTGGTATTGTTGCTTTAACTTTAACTTCTTTCTCAAGTTGTCATTTCTTTGGCTGCTGTCTTGATGTCTACCCACATCTGCTCTTGAGTTGCCCTCAAGGGGTTCTCAAGAGAAATTTGGAGGGTGAACCATTCTCCAGAGTGTTTTCCTTTTTTTTCTCTTTTCCCACAGCTCATATCCTCTTCTCCTTGGCCCTCTCAAGCTTCCAGTCTCCGTGTAGGTTCTGTCAGCCTGTGGGCCCATCTGCAACCTCCTTGCTTTCAGGCCTGTAGTAAAGAAGTTCCTGTCTGGTGGCATCTGGTAGCAGCTGAGCTCCTTTCTCCTGACTTTGGTCACAGGCGGTCATGGTGTACTCTATAAGCAAGGATCAAGCAGAGAGGGGGAGGAAGGGGAAAGAAAAGGGGCAGGAGTTTGCCTGTTCAAACCACCTCATCCAGGTGCTCACTCTCCCTCCCTCCCTGCTCCTTATCACAGTCATCAATGCCTGAGCAAGGATATGGGGTACGGGGGTGGGGGGTGGGGGTGGCAATGCACTGGGCTTCAGCCTGTGGAGGGGAGGGGACAACAGTGATGGTGTTCCATGGGTAGGCTATGGGCTCTCCCACTCATATCTCATGCTTTAGCTTGATGCTTGCTGTCCCTGAACCACTTCTTCCTCCATCTCAAATTGTGTAAACCTAGTTGCTCATCCTGCTCATGAAAGAGGTTATTAGCACACACACACCTAATTGTGGCATTTCCCTTTCCTCCTGCAGTGCCCTTACGCATGCTTTCGTGCAGTTACATTATGCTTGGTGTTTGGGGTGTCTCTGTACTCAGGCAGTGGTTTACATGCATCACCTGGGATCGACCCTGGTAGATATGCACTCAAGGTGTCCCCATACTCACACAGTGGTCAGGTAAGACCTTTCCACAGGGAGATCAGGAACCCTGAGCATTGCTCCATAAAGGCCCTTATCAGCCCTGTGTTACATCTCCTGGCCAAATTGCCTATAGTCTTGACACAGACTCATCACTTCTGAATTTGCCCCCAAACAAGGAAGAAGCAACAAACCAAAGAAAGGGACTGGGAACTCTGTTACTATTATATAGGAGTCTGTTATAGACCTACTTAAAAGAAGCTACCCTGGGCAGCAGCAGAGAAGGCTTGAGTCTCCTTGGCCCCTGGAGGGAAGCAGAAGGTTTTATGGTTATGGCAAACAAGGGTGACTGGGTATCTGAGCCCTAAACTTCCACGACCACCCCAGCATTTACTGTATAAGAGTACTTTAACAGGTGAACAACGAAGACACCAGGAACCAAATGAAACCAACAGGGATGATGATCCTGGAACACTGAGCTTCAGAGAAAAGAATAGAGACGTGAATGTCAACTAGGGGAATCTGAACAAATATGGCAAGATTTGGGTGACATATGGGTGAGTTTCTGTTTCAGAAATTGATGGGGTACAGCCATCTTTAACTTTTGCAAGCAGCATTCTATTGAGATGGTATCCTGACAGCAAAAATGCACACCTGGAGATGATGAAAGGTGACATCTTATTTTTGTTCTATGAATCCTCCAGAGGACCAGAAGCATTCTATATCCCAAGTCTCAGTCACTTGTCAGTCAGTGACACCTCATACAGCCCCTGCTCGGCCTGAGACTGGAACCATGCCCTGTGGATTAGGCTCCCGGTGTACCACCCCATATATGGGGAACATAAGCTTCACTTCAATAACCCTGCAGGATGCCCCGTGGTTCCTGGCCACCCCTGAGTCACAAGTATTCCTTCCATAACCAGCCACCCTGCCCCAGCTGCCCTCTGGGCTGGAAGGAGTTCCTTCTATAAACAATCACTCTGACTTCTTTCTCAGTTCTAGAAAGCTACAGATATGAAATCAAGGAAACACACACACACACACAACATTTAGAAGGATTCAGAAAAACACTTTTTTAAAAAAGGTGGGTTTTTAAAAAATCTTTTTAAAAAGTCTCTGCTGTCAGTTGGGAAAAAAGCCAAAAATAATCAAGAATTATGATCTGACCCAGAAACCCGTGACACAGACAAGTTAATTGTTCTGATTTGTAAAGAGAGACCTTCACCGTTCACCTGTCATTTTGTTGCCCAGAGCTGGCTTATATGTTGCTATTATGTTGGAAAGTACGACACCAGGATTTTAAACAGTAGCCCAGTTGTTCATGGTGGAAAGCTTCAGCAAAGCTTCTAGATTCAAATAGACTAGAAAGACCGAGCGATCTACTTCTGAGCAGTCGTTGATGAATTGGACAAAATGCTGCTCAACAGAGTGCTGTGAAATGAGCCACCGAGGCTGGAAGGCTCAAAGACCCCATGAGCCCCGCACTCATGAAGATGGCGTGGATGGGGCAGTGTACATGAACTCATCAGGAGTCACAAGCTGCTAACAAGAACTGTCGTAAATTTGCCCTCATTGGAATACAATGGATTTTTAAAAATCACTTTATTGGAGGCTTTCACAGCTCTTATCACAACCCATACATATATCCATTTTGTCAAACACATCTGTACGTATGTTGCCATCATCTTTTTCAAAACATTTTCTTTCTACTTGAGCCCCTGGCATCAGCTTCTCATCTTCCCCTACCCCCGCCCCCACCGACCCCCCTCATGCCCCCTTGATAAGTTATAAACTATTCCTTTCTTTTCATATCTTATACCAGCTGCTGTCTCATTTCACCCACTTTTCTGCTGTTCGTCCCCCTGGCATGGAGCCATATGTCAATCATTGTGATCACTTCCCCCTTACTCCCCGCCCCCAACCCTTACCCTCTTAGTATCGCTGCTCCCCCTCCTGGTCCCGAGGGGATCATCTGTTCTGGATTCCCTGTGTTTCCAGCTCTTATCTGTACTACTGTACATGTTCTGGTCTAGCCAGATTTGTAAGATGAATTGGGGTCATGGTAGTGGGGGGGAGGAAGCATTAATGAACCAGAGGAAGATAGTGTGTTTCATCAGTGCTATGCTGCACCCTCACTGGCTCTTCTCTTCCTTGTGGCCATTCTAACAAGGGGTGTCCAATGGACTACTGCTGGGCTTTGGGTCTCCATTCTGCCCTCCCCCTCATTCCCATTGATATGCTTTTTGTTTGGTTGGTTTTGAGTCTTTGATGCCTGATACATGATCCTATCAACACCTCATGATCACACAGGCTGGTGTGCTTCATCCATGTGGGCTTTATTGCTTCTCAGCTAGATGCCCACTTGTTTATTTTCAAGCTTTTAAGACCTCAGATGCTATATCTTTTGATAGCCAGACACCATCAGCTTCCTTCACCACATTTGCTTATGTACCCATTTTGTCTTCAGCAGTCATATCAGGGGAGGTGAACATCACAGAGTGCTGTGTTAGTAGAACAAATTTTTCTTGCATTGAGAGAGTACTTGAGTGGAAGCCCAAGGACCACCTGCTACCATAATACTTTATAAATACATATCTGTACGTAGCTCTAATCACTGTGTATAAATGTATTCACATATACATATACACCTGTGTTTAGACCTCTATAACTGTCTTATGCCTCCCAAAAGCCCTCAAACAGTTCCAGGTCTGTCCGTTGACCTTTGTGGGTGTTTTCCAGTTGAGTCCCCTGGGGTGCCACACCCTGATCCCCAAGTGCACCTTTGGAGTTCCTCAGGATCTTCCTTGCGTTGCTCCCCTTGCTTCTACACCGTGCACTCAGTGTTCATCTTCGTGCGGTGGGGTCAGATTGGGAACATCTCTCACACCATGTCCCAAGTTCTGTCCCCTTTAGTGCTATGTGTCAGTCAGCGATACCTCATCCTTTCTCATGGTGGGGCCGGCCCTGTGATGCTCTCTGTGCTTTGGCTGCTCTGAGCGGGAATCTTGTCCTCAGAGCTTGGTCGGCCAGGGTGTGTTCCACTCTCTCTTCCTTCTTCCTTTGCTCCTGATCAGACGCGCACCACTGCCTGTGCTGCAGCTTCAGTGCTGTCCTCTGACGTTCATTCCTCTGGGGTGGGGGTGGGGGATGCCCACTTAGTTGGGGTTGGGGGCCGGCCCCGTTGACCTCTCTATTGGTTCCTGATTCATGCCTGTGAATAAAATGGATTTTACTCCTTTGTTCTCTGATCTGTGCCAAGGTCTAAAAGAGTGAGAAAAACGGATACTGCTTCACAGAACTCGGTGTTTCAAAGGACAAAATTATGTCACCAGAAAGCTGGCAGGAGCCAGGATCAGCCATCATCTATTAACCATATTTTAGTTAAAAGGCCTTCCTTTCTAGAGGGAACGCCAGTGGGAAGGTGTTTTAACTCTTTGATGGTAAAGATGTTGCCAGTTTCCATGGAGACTGGGATACAGCTGCTGCACAGAGTTTTCTAGCAGAATCCAGAGGGACGTTACCACTCCTGAGGTGGAACTTGGGTTTCTGTCTTCCTGCTTCCACTCTATTTCCTCCAGCAGGATCCCACTCCAGGGAGAGGCACTGAGTTGGAAGCTCAGGAATGCAGATGCCACAGGAGTGGGAGTGGGCCTGGGTCAGTGACATACTTTTCAGACTCAGTGCAAAATGAAAACGTGGCATTTCTTGTTAAAAAGGCAGGGTAACAAAAACACTGTTAAAGGTGTCAATTACAGAGAAATATACATAGATGATAGAGAGAGTGTTTTCCTTGGTGCCTTTTATTTGCTCTTTATTGTTGTTCTAAATAAAGAAAAGTTTCCTTCAGATGGGCCCTAGGTCCCAACTCCCCACTCTCCCTCATTCACAATGCTATGATTTTTTTTTTTTTTGGTCTTTGATGCCTGATATCTGATCCCTTCGATGCCTTGTGATCTCACAGGCTGGTGTGCTTCTTCCATGTGGGCTTTGTTGTTTCTCAGTTAGATGGCCCCTTGTTTATCTTCCCGCCTATAGGACCCCAGATTCTATATCTTTTGATAGCCAGGCACCATCAGCTTTCTTCACCACATTTGTTATGCACTTGCTTTGTCTTCAGCGATCATGTTGGGGTAGGCTGGTGTGCTTCTTCCATGTTGGCTTTTGGACATCCCCTTGCAGAAGGGCTGCGGGAGGAGACAAGCCAGTCAGGATGCAGTGTGGCAATGATGAAGCATACAATTTTCCTCTAGTTCTTGAATGCTTCCTCTCCCCCAACTATCATGATCCCAATTCTACCTTACAAATCCGGCTGGACCGGAGGATGTACACTGGCACAGATAGGAACTGGAAACACAGGGAATCCAGGACGGATGATCCCTTCAGGACCAGTGGTGAGAGTGGCGATACAGGGAGGGTGGAGGGAAGGTAGGGTAGAAAGGGGGAACAGATTACAAGGATCTACATATAACCTCCTCCCTGGGGGACATGGGTGAAGGGAGGTGTCGGATGGTGTAAGATATGACAAAATAATAATAATTTATAAATTATCAAGGGTTCATGGGGAGGGAGGATCGTGGAGGGAGGGGACATAATGAGGAGCTGATACCAAGGGCTCAAGTAGAAAGCAAATGTTTTGAGAATGATGTTGGCAACACATGTACACATGTGGTTGACACAATGGATGGATATATGGATTGTGATAAGAGTTGTACGAGCCCCCAATAAAATGATTTTTTTTAAATAAAGAAAAGTTAATATTTTAAATTACTAGCTTGAGGGGGACTATTCATTTACATGTCCATCCTTATAATGTCCAGTTGAAAATGCAGCAAACATTTAACTAATGCAAATCACTGAAAGTACACATTTCATATTTCATAGCTTATATTTTGTTCTGACAAGGTAGTAGAAACATTGCTCAAAAATAACACAATTTTTAAAAATTTCTGCTTTTCTTTCTTTCTTTGCAAAGCTTGTTACTGTTTTAACAATAAAGTCCTCACATCGTGCACTGTTCAATAACAGGCATAGTTGCCACTGAAGAAATAGAAGAAGCCAAAACTCAAACTGATGGAAACCTCTGATTGAAAGAGTCAAGAACAGATCAAAATAAGTTATGTTCTTCAAACTTTTCCACTGAGCATACAGACACATCTAGTGTATTTTAAAGCCTTTTATTTGGTGAGCCCTGCTTAATGAGTGTGTGCAGTTTTCCCTCAGTTACAGTAGCTTATTTTTTTTTATTAGTTTTTTAGGTGAGGCAAAATACACGCAAGGGTAACAGTTGTCACTTCAGCCAGTTTCATGTATATAACTCAGAGATATTAATGACATGCATCACACTAGTTTTTATTTGTTTGTTTTGTTTTTATCATCTCTTCATTACTGTACATTCTACTGCCATCACTCTCTGTTTTCTGCTTACTGAACTATCACGAAGTTCTCAAATCAATAGGAACTTTATGATGTCTGTGTTAGTCTGGGTAGACTAGCGAAACAAATTCATAAACACACATATGTATATAAGGGAGAGGTTTATATATAAGAGGAATTGAACATTGAGAAAACATCCCAACCCAGTCCAGTCCAAGGCCATAAGTCTGATATTAGCCCATATGTCTGACACTAATCTAAAAGTCCTCCTCAGATTCATGAAACACATGCAATGAAGCCAAATGTAGGACGATCACAAGCCAATGAGTAGAAAGTCTTTGGATCCAGTGGCATTGTAAGCATCTCAGTGCTGGCAGGGGTCTCTCTGTGGCTTCTCTTGTTTCCAAGGTCTGGTTGCGTCCATATGGCTTGTCTTCTGCAGTGTCTCCCAGGTGTGAGCAGAGAGAGGTGTCTCCCACCTCCAAGGAGGAAGTACCAGATTTCCCAGAATTCTCAGGAGAAGGCCATGACCACATTGGCGATCTCCAGATTGACAGCCCAGACTCCACCCCTACACTCATAATCCTTAAATCAACACCGGATTAGGTGACTGCCACAATGTCCTACTTTTCCCCTTCCTTCTAGGTTATCATTTTCCGTGTAAGTGATTGACAAAGATAGGGACGTAACACAAGTAAGAAAGAAAATGACAGGATTCCTTGGTCATGTTTGTTTCTTCTTTCTGTCTTTAATGCAAGTCCTGGTTCAAATAGAGACTTATTCTCTCCTGGGGTCCTGAGCTCTCAGTATTCCCCCCTCTGTCATGGGCCAAACAAGCTTGGATTGAATTTGATTTGAATCTCATGAACTCCTGGACCTCAGGAGTCCACCAAAATTCGGTACTGGTGGGTATCACAAATGCTATATACAAATATGGGGGCAAGGGACACATGAACATACATCATCTCGTTAAAACATCACACTTAAAGCACAAGTTCAGAGATTAGATTATTAAGAATTTTAAAACAAGGACAACAGAGCATTGAGCCTCAAGCATAAGGGCTTTTGGAGTCTAGGGCTCTGTTGGACTACCAGCTAGCATGCCCATGACTCCAGCACAGAGTCAGGTGATCTTAGCTGTCCTATTAATCTTCTTCTGGGCCTTTATCAAGACCTTTAACCAGCTCGTTCTGGTTAGACCTCTGGTTGAGAGCCTGAATAAAATAATAAGAATCACTTGGGGATCTACAAGACTCACCTGGGGGTCTTCCTAAGCTGTAGATGATGATCCTATAAACCTGGGGTGGATTCAAATCCTCAAGAATAAGCCTGTTCAAGCCCAGTTCTTTACATAGGCAAGTGCAGCCTACTGAAGCCTCCTTTTCCTCTTCTATCAAGTGGAGGCAAAACGTTAAGCCCAAGCTGATTTCCAATCTAAAACTCTACTTCTGGACTTACGATTGATCCAAATCCTGAAAACTGGTTAAGATGGCAGAGCACAGGTGTGTTAAGGGGATAAATACCCAGGAATTATCTGGACATTGAAGAACAATGATCTGGGCTTTCCCTCCCCACAATAAAACTGCCATTACAGTTATAGTTTTCTGACCTTCCTGATAAAAGACTCACCACCCTGGGATATGTGTTTAAAATAGAATTGTGAGGTTCTTCCCCTAGAAAATTATGATCAATGGGTGTGAGAAAATTCTTACCTTCAGGCAAGTTTGAGAAACCTGATTCTCTAGTTAAAAGGCACTTGTACTAAGTAATAGAAAATATTTTAAAGTGCCCATTTCAGCCCCCAAATTATCTCATCTAGGTAGGTAGGTAGGTAGGTAGGTAGGTAGGTAGGTAGGTAGGTAGATAGATGATAGATAGATAGATAGATAGATAGATAGATAGATAGATAGATAGATAGATAGATAGATGTCATCAAGTTGACTCCAGCTCAGGAATTCTCAGGAATGAGTCCACACAGGCTCATTTTCAGGAATGAGACCTGTGTACAACATGGCAAAGTGTTGCTCAGTCCTGCGTCACCCCCAATTGCTACAGGATTTATCTGCAGTCACAATGGTTGGAATCCATCATCGAAGCTACTACACCAATTCTTCCCACTAAGAGTCTCCCTCGCCGTCACTGGACCTCCACCTTACCAAACACTATATCCTCATCTAGCCATTAATCTCTTCTGATGATATACCCAAATAAAACAAGTGGAGTGTTCCGTTGTGATACATAGATCACTAGGCCTTCCTAGCTACTCGGTCTCGCTTTGGAAGCTTTACTGAAATCTGTCCACAAGTGATCCTGCTGGTATTTGCAAGACTGGTAGTATCACTTTCAGTATCACAGCAACATGAACGTCACCACAGTATGACAAACTGACAAACAGCTCATTTAACCAAGAGTTTAACATTCACAAGGTACCTGCAATCTGTGTATTGCATATTAGAAATAGAAGAGGGGACCAGGTGGGAAAAGAACAGAATCAGAAATCAACAGAGAGTATTTGCAGTACAGTACCATCTTAAAGGGCAGGTTCAAGGACAAGGGAGGGAAAAGGAAGAATGACCTCAAACTGGGTTTGCAAAGAAAATGTAAACCATACTGTTGCCTGAACTATCCTCTGGCACTTGCAATATTAGACTCTACAAGGTGTATTACTTTCAAGCAAAAGAAAACCAAATCTCTTACAGCTAAGCCCACTTAGACAATCTAATTGTCCAGTTTTATTTTCTTCTACATGTGTGATGTACATAAAGGCTTTTCATTCTTATTTCCTTAAAACGTTTATTGTGTGTTGACTTTCTCTTCAGCCAAATTACTACATGTCTATTATCTGATTAGAGGTTTTCCTTCTCCGATCTTGGCTAAGTAAATATATATATATATATATATATTTTTTCTATATGTAAACCTTTTCTGGACTCATAGTCATGTGGAATACATAAGAATTAAATTGGCTACGTATGAGTGCCTATGTGAAGATAGGGGTGGAGTTCAGCCTCTCAATCAGGACACAGCCTAATGACATCCCTTGGGAATCTTTCTGTAAGAGAGGTACTGAGAAGTTGCCAGGATTCTGTGTCTGGCTGCAGGCTTAGGACCAGCGGCCACTATAGCCTGCCATCCCTGGGAAGTTTCAGTGTCCTGCCATGTTCCAGGGGACCTTGTTTCATAAAACTCTGTATCCATCAGCCTGTGATCTCCCAACTTCCCACTTGACTTCCCTGCTTCATCCACCGGCACGTGTGTGAGTCTGGAAGACCTCCAGCTAGCATTGGCTCCATGGACTTTATTTGCACTGGCCGGGGCTATCTTCTTTATATAAAATTATTTCTTCATAGACATTTCGTTTATACATATGAGTGTCACAGGTTTTGTTTCTTTAGAAACCACGGTCTAATAAAAACTGTGGGAAGAGACAACGGTGAAAGATAATACCATCAGTCAAAACACGGTCGGGGTCTAACTGTAGAGCGGGTCATCAATTTGCAGGTTGAAGCTGAAGAAAATGCAAACAAGCCCATGAGACCCAAAATACATCCCCCCGCCGGGTTTCAGTCTTTATCTGAGGGGGGGCGGGGCAAGGCTGCTTGGGGACAGCCCCCCTCAGACAAAATACGTCTTTAAAGTGTTAAAGAGCAAAAGTGTTACTCTGAGGATGAACGTGCCTGTCCCAATTTTCAATCTCCTCACTCACATGGGGAAATTGGAGAAGAAATAAGAAAGACTGAAGAATAGTTGATAAATTTTGAATTATAATGCTGGCAAAGAATAGTAAATATATAGTGGACTGCGAAAAGAACAGACAAAACTGTCTTTGAAGAAGTACACCCAGAATGTGCCTTTAGAATCAAGAATGGCAAGACCTCCTCTCACGGGCTTCGGACACATTCAGAGAAGAGACCAGTCCCTGAAGAAGGACATCATGCTTGAGAGTGAGTCATTGAAAAGGAGGGAAACCTAAATGAGATGAACTGAAATAGTAGCTCAACATAACATTGATGAGGGTGGCCTAGGATAGGCCAGTGCTTTGATCTGTTGTACATAGGGTCACTATGAGTCAGAAATAGGTAAGTGGTACCTAACAACAGAAACAGTGGCTCATGGAAGAACCGTGGTGTCATGATGAGTTGCTAACCCAAAAGTTGGAGGTTCAAACCTGCCCGTTTTTCTGTAAGAGAAGATGTGGCCCTCTGTTTCCATGAAGATCTCCAACCTCAGAAGCCCTCAGGAGGTTCTACTCTGTTCTGTAGGGTCACTGTGAGTGGGATGTGACTTGATGGCCTTGGGTTGGGTTGGGATTTGCTTTGGTTGTATTTTGGATCTGGGGGGTAATGGGTTATGATTGTGAACATTTCTTCACGTGTTTATTGGCTGCCTAAAGATCTCTTTAGTGAATGCTTTCTGCTCATTTTTTGGTTTGTTTTTTAATAAAAAAATTTATTGTAAATTAGATGGGGGTTTATATGTAATATCACCAACTTTGTATTCAAAGTTGTATTTTGATTAAAATACTAATCAAACCCCTAGTAGTTTGGATCCTTTGTCTTTTTGTTGGGGGTGGGATTGACGTTTTGTGTGATTTGTTTTATATTAGTCCCTTGTCAGCTATGTCACTGTCAGATATTTTCACCAATCTTAAGGTTTGCTTTTACCTCTTTTGGAGACGTCTTTGGATACACATATGTATCAAATTTTTAGATCACAATCATCTAGGTTATCCTATTCTGTCTGTGCATTTTTGGTTGTTTGACAGACTATGTATACCACAAATTATGGCCCCAAAGTTTGCCCCTATATTTCTTTGTTGATGTTTACAATTTCAGATATTACACTTATGTGTTTGGTACATCTTGAGTTAGGTTTTGTCTATGGTGTGAGGTATTAATCTTGTCTGATTTTTCTGCAAATGACTATCCTGTTTTTCTAACATCGTTTATTAAAGAGACTGTCTTTTCCCCCCATTTAATGGATTCCAACCTATTGTATAGATCAGTTGTTCTTACATGGATGGATGTATTTCTGAGTTCTTAATTCTGTTCCATTGGGCTATGTGTCTGTCATTGTACCAGTACCATGCTGTTTTGGCTACTCTGACTGTGTTGTAAACATTAAGACTTCGTGCTTAATAGTACATTAAAATGAAATGTAAGCTCTCTAGAGATGCAAAGTCAGCAAAGTAGGTTGTAAAGATGGAGGTTTACTGATTGAACATTTTACTTCAGACCCAATTACAGGACCTCTTACAGACACAGCTTAAGACTGATCTTCCTAATGTGCCTTCTGAAAAACTGAGAAGTATTTCTAAGAAATCAATATAGAAAATGAAAAGAACGGTGATAGAGCAGAATGGATTGGAGCAGAATGGATTCCACATGCATACGCCCTCATCAAAGCACAGATAGTCTTGAAACTTGACCAGCACTTTACATCAGATCTTTGGCCGCCCAGTTTCCCCAAATATTGATTGTATCTGAAATGATGTTAGAGAAACCATTTGTCAAGAGAAATAGTATTTGTTTCTTACATGAGGAGCAAAACTTTCTGCTCACGTGTGTCATGCAAGTTAAGGAAGGGATTGCTGTTCTCAAAATCCCCCCGTCATCAAGTCAATTCTGGATCCTCAGGACCACTCACAGTGGCTCCAATTACAACATGCGTTTATATTGCTGGGTCTTGTACCACAATCATGATCATTGAGTGTGTTGTTTTAGCTACTGGGGGCTCGTCTTCCAGCACTATATCAGACAATAGCCTGCTGTGATCTATCAGCTTGACACTAATTTTCAGAAGTAGATCGTCATTCCTACTCTGTCTTGGTCTGGAAGCTCTACTGTAACCTCTCCACCATGAGTGATCCTGCAGGTAGATGAGATAGCAGTGGGATCGTTTCCAGTATCATAGTATGATGAATTAACAGGTAATGCAAGGTAGGTCGGTCATAAGAAAGTTTGTATAAAAGGAGAAAAATCACACCCCCTAGAAAACATTTTTTGGTGTACTTTATTGATAAAACCCATGCCATAGGGACCTCTACAGGGCACAAATGATTTATGCTTGACTGCTACTTTACAGTTTGGTAGTTTGAACCCACCTGGCTGTACTATAAAAGACAGGCCTGGGCATCAGCTTCCGTAAATATTGTTGTAATTGCTGTGTGCCATTAATTCTATCCCAGCTCATACCAACTCCAGGTGCAGGACAGAGGAGAATTGTCCATAGAGTTTCCTAGGCTTTAGTCTTTATGAGAAAGGGTCACCAGGTCTTCTCACAGTAAAGCCAGAAATGGGTTTGTATGGAGAACTTTTCTTCTGGCAGCCAAGCATTTAAGCAGCACATCTCCAGGGCAAACCCCTACGGAGCAGTTCAACACATGGAGTCAAAACGATGGAATGAAATGAGTTTGGTTTGGGTTTTAGTAGTTTGAAGATACATTTTGTGCATAACGTCCTAATTATGCGACTAGGAGCACAGATTTGCCTTTTCCATAAAACAATGACTCCCTTTGTGCTCCTTTCCTTTTTCTTAGAGAGGAGAAAATCCAGAGTTATAGCTGTCAAAAGGAGGGCAAAAGTGTTGCCCACTTATGCTATAAGCTTTGACCTTTATTCACCCATCTGCACATTTATAGCTGAAATTTATGAGAAGCCAAAACTCATAATAAAAAGAGAAGTTTATTTTTATAGCTTGGCTTTACCGTGTTATCCAAAGACTGGAAGTTATTATCTCAGTAAATTTAAATAGTTTGGTTTTAGGATTGAGTATTAAATAAATATTATGAATTTATAAATGCTGATTCTGGCAAAAAAAAAAACCAACAACTTCCTGAGCCTTGAACTTTGACAAGTATTCAAATATGCTGATGAAATTTTTTTGGATAATAATGTCAGATTATTGTGTTGACTTTATTTCTGGGTAAATCTTCAGTGGTGATTTACATTCTTAAAATAAATAAATGTTAAGGTAGCCTTTTCTCTTAGCTATCTAGTGTTACTATAATAAAGTAAACAACACATGGATGGCTTTCAACAACAGACATTTATTTTCTCATAGGTTGTCAACTCTAAGGGAAGATTTTCTGTTGGCTCCTTTTCTCCTTTGAGCTTCAGCTCCCGGACACTCCTCGTGTGGTTTGACATCTCTCAGTCCAGCTCTGTTTTCTGGTTTTGCCTGTTTAGTCTCTTTTATATCTCAAAAGGGAATGACTGAAAACACACCATACACTGATCCTCCCTCATTAACAAAAACAGTCCGTTTTCAACTGGTCATAGGGAAAGGATTTACAATATAGATTTTAGGGGGCCACAAATCATCTGTAACACCTTCTAACAGCTGTAGAATTATTTCATGCACTCAGTGCTTGAATTTCACCCCAAATCTTAACATACTTTCCTATCCCTAACGTCTTTTTTCTTGACAACAGAAAAGAGTTATTCTTTAGACAAATCAACAATGCCTTATTGGTGCAATGGGTTAAGTGCTGGGCTGCAACATCAGCAATTCAAACTCACCAGCCTTGCCAGTGAAGATAAAAATAAGGTTGTCTCTTTCGACCGAGTTTTATAGCCTTGGAAACACTAGGGAACATGTCTACTCTATACTCTAAGGCACTGAGTCAGAATCAACATGACTATGAGTTTGGTTTGGGTTTATGTGGCACATATATGGCAAGTACCATTTTAAAACTACAGATTTATTAGGAAGAACAAGCAGGTTGAGCCAATTACAAACGAGTGAAAAGAAGCAGAAAAAACAAGTAAGCAAATTTGTCCATTTCAGATCAACATGCCCATTGTTACCAGCTCTCTATTCAGCCTCCAACTCCTGGGGGTCCCATAGGTTACAAAGTAAAGTTGCTCCATAGAGTTTTCTTGGCTGTACTTTTTACAGAAGCAGTTTGCCAAGCCTTACTTCTGCTGTACTTCTGGGTTGGTTCAAACCACCAACCTTTAGGTGGTAGATGCTATGGGGAAAAAATCAGATTGGATGATAACAACCATGATTTTCAAATGTTTTCACATTATAACAGATTAAAACTGATGCTATCTATAGGTCAAAGTGTGTAAAGATGAAGGCAACTGGTAGACTTTCATCACTCCAGGCCTTTCCTCCGGCTGAGGGATCACTAATACAGTCCCTTGTAACCCAGCAGTGACACACCCATGTACTGAGGCACTCTCAATCGAAACGGTCTTGCTCCAGCCAGTGACTAAGGTAGAGAGAGGAGTTCTGTTGCATAGAAACATCGCAGAAGGTCTCTCTGAGGAGGTGAAATTTGGAGCTGAGACCTGAATAATGAAAAGGAGCAGGTGTTGGTGAAAGTAGGAAAATAACATCCCAGGCAAAGGGACCAGCACATGTCCAAATTGCCAAAGCTCCAGGCGAGAAAGTGCTTGCATGTTTGGGAAACAAAAGACAACTGAGGATGAAGAGCAGTGGGTGGCAAGGAGAATGCAACAGGACAAGGGGATGACGAGAGAGGACAGCTCACACAGAGACTAGTTAAACTCTAGAAGGACCACAGTGGAAATGGGGACACCAATTATTTAAAATATTGTTCTCATTGTTGTTGTTATCTACCATTGATCCCATATAGAGTGGAACAAAATCCTACCCTGTCCTGCACCAACCCCATGATCAGCCGCAGATTGGACCATTGTGACCCATTGGGTGTTCTTTGGCTGATTATTAACGTTAGATTGCCAGGCCTTTCTTCCTAGTCTATTTTTGTGTGGAAGTACTGCTGAAACATGTTTCATCCTAGCAAAACACAAGCCTTCAATGACAGACAGGTGGCGGCCACACACTACTTTTAATCTTATTTCCTTTCCTGAACACCCTGTTATTTAACTACTTGGTGCATGTTTTACAATCTATAAAATGGAGATAATAACATGATATTACGTATCTTTAGAAGGTATTATCAAATGAATCATAAGTGAGTAGGCTTTAAAAATATGAAACATTTCATGCATGGAAGAAATCCATTTCTGCTCTCTAATAAGCTGTGCTACAATACCAGGTCTAAAACTACTTGTTATTCTAAACTTATTGCCCCCACTCATTACAGTTTATTCTTTTGGACTTGCCATGATGTTCTGAATCGAAAACATAGTTTATATTCACCTACAATCCTGTTGTTTGTTCCCCTCGAGTGGGATTATACATGCATCATTGCTATCAGTCCCTTTTCCCCCACTTTCTTCTTGTGCCCTCAGGGAATTGTTATTCCTATTACTGATTTTGAGGGGGTTATCTATCTTGGATTTCATGCATCGAAAGATCTTGATTGTACAAGTGTACATACACCGGTCTAGCAAAATAAGTGAGGCAAAACAAAGGCCATAATAGTGGGGGCAGGAAATATTAAAGAACTAGAGGATAGTTCTGTGTTTGATCAGTACTGTACTGCACCATGGATATATCATCCCTTCCACGTGGCCCATCTATGAGGGACTGTCCAATTATCTTACAGGTGGGTTTTGGGTCTCCACTTTGCCCATGCTCCTTTACATCAATCTGATTGCTTGTTTTTGAACTTCCAAGTTCCCATCAGCACCTCAAGATCACACAAGCTTATGTACTTCTTCATGTGGGCTTTATTGTTTCTCTGCTGGATGGCCCCTTGTTTAACTTCAAGCCTTTAAGACCCCAGGTACTATATCTTTTAATAGCCAGGCACCACCAACTTTCTTCACCACATTTGCTTATGCACCCATTTTGTCCTCAGCGATCATATGAGAGAAGTGATTATCAGGCCTTGACATAATATTAGAATAAATTGTTCTTGTACTGAGATAAAATTTAAGTAGAGGCCGCAAATCCATCTGCTTCCTTATTGTGTGTGTGTATATATACATATATATATGTATGTATGTATGTATATATATATATATATATATTTATATGGATATGTACTGACAAAGACACTCATCTTTATATATTTATATATTTACATAAATACATATCTATATTTATGCCTATATATAATTTTTACTTCCTAGTTCTTTCCTCTATTTCCTTTTTATTTCCTCTTGCCCCATGATCATGTTCACCCATCGTTCATCTCTCAGAAATTCTTCTGAGAATTTCTCAGACACCTGGTGGTCAAACATCACCAGGAATGCTACCCACTCCTTGCCATCTATATTAGGTCCCTTGCTACTCCCCTGTCCCTGATGTTATTAGGTCACAGCTCCCCTCCATCCCCTCCTCTTCTTCTATGTCCCACCACCAACCATTGGCTCCATTGCTGTCTCCTAGGAATTACTTATCCTGCCTATCTTACATAGATAGACATCCAAAAGGAAGGGGGAAAAAACATATACATAGTTCCAGGTCTAACTGCTGACCTTTGTGAATATCCCTCAACCACTTCAGATGAGGTGCCAAGCACTGCCCATCATATCAGAAGTCTATTTTGGGGATTCCACCGGGACTCAGTGGCTTTGCTCCCATTGGTGATCTGCATACTCCCTTCTTTTTCCAGCCTGTGGGGAGATCAGGCCAGCCACACTCCCTGCATTGTCTCTTCAATGCTGTTCTCTGTAGCGCTGTGATTTAAGGCAGAGACATCATGGTTCAAGCTGGGGCCAACCCTGAAATCCTCTCTGTGAGCAAGCTGCTCCAAGCAGGAATGTTGTCCCTGAGGCTTGCTACACCAGAATGAAGGCTACTCTCTTTCTCACTTAGATTGTTCCCATATGGACAGGACAGACTGGCGGCTCTCACCAGACTATAACTTCAGTACTGTTCTCTGTAACTCTATCTTCAGGACTATCCTCTGTATCACTGTCATCTAGGGAAGGGGACACCATGACCAAGCTGGGGCCAGGCCTATAGACCTCTCTGTTAAATGAACTGCTCCGTGCAGGTATGTCACCCTCAAGAATTGGTGCACCAGAATGAAGTCTGATCTATCTCTCCCTTTCCTGTGGAGACATAAACAATATCCTCCCCCTGGGTAGATCAGTGCCCTGCTCCCCCAATGCCATCTTTTTTTTCCTTTTTTTCCCCCTTAGCCCTATGTGGCCATGAAAGGCTTGAGAAAGGAGGAAATGATGTCTTTCAGGCCAGAGGAAAAGATGCTATCTGCATCTTTTTTGTTTCTTCTTTTTATTTTTGATGCCATATGCATCCTTGGCCTTTGCCAGGCCGCTGCCATAGTACCTGGTCCTTACCCAGGAAATGATGTGTTGTGTTCCTTTTCCTCTGTACCTGTTGTGTTGATTGAACTCACCTCAGTGAGTTCATGTTGTACTCATCCTTTTGTGCTTGGCTAACTTCACTCAGAATAATCCACCAACTCTTTCCACGAAACGATAAGCTTTTTAGGGATGCATAATACTCCGCTGTGTGTATACACCAGAGTTTTATTGTTTTTGGTTTTTAAAATCATTCTATTGGGGGCTCGTACAACTCTTATCACAATCCACTTAACACATACATTGTGTTAAGCACATTTGTACATTTGTTGGCCTCATCATTCTCAAAACAATATACCAGAGGGCTTTTTTTGGGTTTTTTATACCAGTGTTTTTTAATCCATTCGTCCATTGATGGAAATTTAGATACCTTCCAATTCTTTGCGATTGTGATCTGCACCACAATGGATATTAGAACGCAAATGTCTGGTTGTGGTCTGTTTCTTACTTCTTCTGGGTATATGTAGGGGGATTGCTGGGTCATAAGGTAACTCAACTCCATTTATTTTAGGTATTGCCAAAAGGCTTTCCACAGTGGCCGAATCCATCTACAAGACCGCCAGCAGTGGATGAGAGTTCCTATCTCACCACACCCTCTCCAAGATTTGTTACTTTCTGTTTTCTTGAATTGGACTATCCTTATGGGTGTTAGGTGGTATCTCATAGTTTGTTTTTGTTTTTTATAGTTGTTTTAATTTGCATTTTCCGGATGGCTAATTATCGGGAACACTTACTCATATGTTTTTGGCCATTCGGGTTTACTCCCTTGTGAATCTTCTGTTCAGGTCTTCTGCCCAATTCCTCAATGGGCAATTCGTTTGTTTTTTGTTTTGTTTTGTGTTGTTTTTCTTATTGCAAGCCTTCGTCTGATATGTCATTGCTAAATAGCTTTTTCCAGTCTATGGGCTCTCTACTACTTCTTAAGTCTTTTGATGTACACAGGTATTTTATCTTCAATATGTCACACTTGTCAATTTGTGCTTCCTCTGTGTTTGTGTCCTTCCCTATTTCTGATAACCTCTCTATTCCCTGCACCAAGGTTCTTCGCTTTGTCCCAATTCTCTCATTTATGATCCTAATAGTTTGGGGTTTTACCCCAAGGTCTGTGATCCAACTTGAATTTGTTCTTGTGTATGGAGTGAGGTAAGGACCTTGTTTCATCTTTTTTCTGCAGGTAGATACCCAGTTTTCCCAGCATCATTTGTTAAAGAGGGCGTTCATATCCCATTTCATGCTTTTGGGTCCCTTATCAAAGATCAGTTGTCTGTATGCAGCTGATTGTATCTGTCATTATAAAAGTTCCATGCTGTTTTGACAACTGTGCCTGTAAAATAGGTTTGAAAGTCAGGTGATGCAAGCCCTCCAACTTCATCCTGCATCTTGAGTTCTTTGCAAATTCTGGTCTTCTTCCCTTTCCATATGAAGTTAGTAGTCAGGTTCTCCATTTCCTTGAAAAGAGATCCTGGTATTTGTATCGGGATTGCTTCAAACTTATATAGTGCCTTGTGTAAGATTGACATCTTTGAGTCCTCTGAGCCACAAGGTCACTTTTGTTTCTTATATTAATGCTTCATAGTTTTCATCATACAGATCTTTTGGGGATTTTTTTGTTGTTGTTGTTAGATAAATCCCTAGATATCTCAATTTATGCTTGGCTATTGTGAAGGGTACTATATCCCTGATCTCCTTCTCTGTGATTTTATTCGATGTATATACCAATCCAATTGACTTGTGTTTGTTGATCTTATATCTTGCCACTCTATCATATTCCTGTATCACTTCCAGCACTCCTATTGTGGAGTTTTGGGGTTTTTTAATAAATAGAATCATGTCATCTGAAAATAATGATAATTTGACTTCCTCTTTCCCCAGACAAATACCTTTCATTGCCTTGTGCTATTAGTTAGGACCTACAGAACAATATTGTATAAAAGTGGGGACAAGGAGCATCCCTGTCTGGTCCCCTTTTTCAGTGGGCTTGTTTTTGTCTTTTCTCCATTGATTGTAACATTGGCTGTTGGTTTTTCAAATATATCTTGAATTATATTGAGGTAATATCCTTCCAATCCTATCTACTTGAGTATCTTAATTGGGAATGGGTGTTGAATATTGTCAAACGCTTTTACTGCATTATTGATACTACCATGAGGTTCTTGACCCTCTTCTTGTCAATGGGATGGATAGTATTAATGGACTTTCGGGTGTTGAACTATATCTGCATCCCAAGAATGAATCCCAATTGGTCATGATGAATTATTCATTTTATATACTTTTGTGTTCTATTGGCCAAAATTTTGCTGAGGATTTTTGCCCTCAATGTTCATTAGAGATATTGGTCTGTAGTTCTCTATTTTTGTGGGATCTTTGCCCACTTTTGTTATCAATGTCTTACTAGCTTTGTAGAATGAGTTTGGGAGTTTGCCATTATTTTTTATGCTCTAGATTTTTTAATCTTTCTTTTATTGATTTCCAGTTTTATGGCATAGTGGTCAGAGAAGGAAGTCAGAGTGATCTCTATATGTTTGCATTTGCTCAGGCTCAACTTGTGTCCCAGCATGAGGTCAATTTTCGAATATGTTCCATGTGTACTTGAAAAGAATGTGAATATTTTTGCATTCGGGTGGAGATCTCTAAATAAATATGGAGTTGCCTAATTGTGGAGGTCAGTTCTGTAGCCTCCTTGTTGAATTTCTTTCCCATTTATTTATTTTTCTCAGAGTGGTGTATTGAAGTCACCTACTATGATTGTTGAACCTGTGATTTCTTTTACCATCTTTTGAAGAATTTGACGAATTTCACAGGTCTCTCATTGGACGCACATATATTTATCATACTAACTTTTGCTTGGTCTACTGTTCCCTTGAGCATTATATAGTGCCCATCCTTATATCTTATTATGCCTTGCACTTGTGATTACTTTTGTCAGAGTTTAGGATTGTAACTCCTTTTTTACATTACTGCTTATTTTGTGTACTTTTTGCCAGCTTTAGATTCTCAACCTATTTTTATCTTGATGGTTGTTCTTGGTGTGTTGACTTCTGGATGGGGTTGAGCTATGTGGTGGTCTCCTATTTGTGCTCAGTAAATGTTGGTCTTCTGTCCAAAGTGAGTTGGGAAGAATTTTTATAGTGCTAGGGTGTTTTGTTTTGTTTTGTTTAATGTATTCTCTGAGTTTTTCCTTGTCTGGGAAGACCCTTACCTCTTCATCTATTTTAATGGATAGTTTGGCGGGATAGAGGATACAGGATTGACCTTATTTTCTTTCAGAAGTTGCTATTCCACACTTTGCTCTTTTTTATGGTGTCTGTTGATAAATCTAAGCAAATTCTTACCAGAGTACCCATAATCAGTGACTACCTTTTTTTTTCCTAGCTGCTTTTATGATTATTTTCTTTTCCTCAAAGTTGAATAATTTGCCTACTATATGCCTAGGTGAATGCTTCCTGGGGTTCAGTCTTATTGATGCCCTCTTTGCTTCCTGGATGATTATCTGGTGCTCACTTACTAAGTTGGGGAAGTTTTGTTCCGGGAATGCCCTTGCTATTTTGGCTGTGGATTTCTTCGTTGTGTCTTGTTCTGGTATCCCAATTATTAGAATCTTGTTCCACTTCATAACATCACTAGTTGTTCTCAGATTTTCATCAGTCAGCTTCTTTGATGATCATGTTTGATTACCTTTCCTATTTATTGAAATCTGCTCTCAAGATTGCTGATACCGTTCTCCACCTCTTCTAGTTTGTCGGGGAGGTCCCTTACCTTGTTCTTTGATTTTGTTGCCTCGTCTCTTAACCCTTGTATCTCCCTTCAGTATGTGAATGCCATCTTTTCTATTGTTTCGTCCTTTTTCTGAATTGATTCCCTCATATCTAGTATGACTCTAAGGAGCATGCTGAAGATTTCTTTCTGTGGCAACTTAACATCTGCTTCTTCTGTGAGCAATGTTAGGCTCAGGTCTTCCTCCAATAATCCATTTTGTTTCTCTTGCTCTCTTGTAGAGGTTGCTGCTGTGGCTTGTTGTCTGCATGTCATTTTGGTGGAGCTCAGTTCCATTTTCCCGAGAGTTGGGAGCCCTGAGTTATCTCTCTGGGAGGTTAGTAAAAATGATTTGGAGGGCTAATTGTAGCCAGCTGTGCTGTGGGATCAGGCTGTTTCTCTATCTCACTAGGGGTTTAGTCTCTACCTAGACAGCCGGGATTACCTATTTGGAGGGCAGATTTGGTGCATGGGCGGGTCAATTATGGGCAGCAAAGGTGGCTCTGTGCAGTCAGTTGCACAGGAAGCTGCAGGGATGGTGCCCACAGCCATGGGGAGTGCCCCAGAGGGAAGCTTGGGGGTGGTCATAGGTGGTGCAGGTAGTGCAGGCTGGGATAGTCCGGGCACCAGGCCACAAGTCAGTGGAGCTCCACTGTACCTACAGTGTGGTGGGAGGCGGGGAGGGGAAGGGCATCTCAGGATAGTGCTATGGGGAAGTTGTTGGAACAGAGCTATGGGATTCTGAGAGCATTAATTATAGGTCCCTGCACCCCCTCAGCCTCCAAATTCCCAGGCTCCACACCACAGAGTTCCCAATGCAGCCCTTTTACCTCAGTGCCATCTTGCTGGAAGTCCCTGAGCTCTTCTTCATAGTATTCACATTCTCTGATTTATGTGCTCAGCACACGGATTGAATGAGTATGGTGAGAATATTAAATCCTGGCATACACCTTTCCTAATTTTAAACCATGCAGTATTCCCTAGTTCTGTTCACACAACTGCCTCTTGATCCATGTACAAGTTGCCATGAGCACAATGAAGTCTTCTGGATTTTCCATTCTTTGCAAAATCATACATAGTTTTTCATGCTCCACACAAATGTCTTGGCATAGTCATTAAAACACAAGTAAACATCTTTCTGGTGTTCTTTGCTTTCAGCCAAGATCTATATGACATCAGCAATGATATCCCTTGTTCTGTGTCCTCTTCTGAACCTCTGGCAGCTCCCTGACAACATACTGCTGCAACTGTTGTTGGATGATCTTCAGTAAATGTTCATGCTAAAGTGTGGGAAATTAACACTTCAAAATGTAGGCATTTTCTGACTCAGTGAAATTTCTAGGGGTCCAATTATGTGAGACATGTGGAGCTATTCCTAATTAAATGAATAAGTTATTGCACCTGTCTCCTCCATAACTAAAAAGGAGGCACAATGTCTGCTGTGCCTCTTTGGATTTGGTAGGTAACATATACCTCTTTGGGGTTTACACTCCATCTTATTTAACAAATGGCTCAAAAATTCTGTAGTTTTGATTGGAGCTCAAAACAAGAGATAGTTCAGTGATAGAGTCAGACTATCTGTTAGACACTCTGCCACTTGGGCTATATGATCCAGCTGATCCAATAGTACTTTGTGTGTCAGAAACAGATGGAAATGTAGTTTGCAGTGCTTGGCAAACCTCTATTAATAAATCACAGCTTAGACTTTTAGTATTTCAAAGCAACACCCTACTATCCTTGGCAGATAAATACTCTTGTTTTGAAAAACAGCTTTTGCTTGTTACTGTTAGTAGATATCGAATGTTTCACCATGGTTACCTGCCCACAGGACCTTAGCTGCCCATCATACCAGAATGTTGTCTGATCAAAGAGTCATAAAGTTGGATGTGTACAGCAGCACTCCATTATTAAGTGGAAGTGCTATATATGAGATCAGGCTACACATGACCTGAAGGTACCATTGAGCTGCATGAAAAAGTGACCTAAATCCCTATGGGCTCCATTCCTGTCATATTACCTTCCTTCTTTTGATCTGTACCTATTGCTCAATGGGGAGTTTGTTATGATCAATTGACTAAAGGAAGAGAAAACATGTGCTTGGTTTACGGATGGTTCTGCACAATATGCAGGTACCACTTGAAAGCAGACTACAGCCCCTTTCTGAGACTTCCCTTGAAAGACAGTGGTGACAGGAAATCCTCCAAATGGGAAGAATGTTGAGAAGTACTCCTGGTTGCTCATTTTGCTTTGAAGGAGAAATGACCCCTATACTGATTCATCTGCTATGGCTAGTTATGTGACTAGATAGCCAAGCACTTGGAAGGTACACAGTTGGATAATTGGTAACCAAAAATGTGGAGAAAATGTATGTGGCTAGACCTCTCTAAATGGGAAAAAAAGGATAAGAAATTTGTGTCTCATGTAAATGCTCATAAAAGGGTTATTTCAGCAAAGAAGGATTTTAACACTCCAGTGGATAGGTTGGTCCATTCTGTGGAAACCAGCCATCCTCTTTCCCTGGCCACTCATGTCATTTTCCAGTGGGCTTATAAACAGTGCCCATGGTAGCAGGACTAAAGATTGCACATGGGCTAAGCAAGATATACTTCCACTTACCAAGTCCAACTTGGCTGCCCACTGCTGAGTGCCCACTCTGCCAGTACCATTCCTCAATATGTAACCATTCCTTGAGGAGATCAACCAACAATGTATTTACAGGTTGGTTACACAGTCCAACATTCATCATGAAATAAGTAGCGTTTTGTTCCAACAGGAATAGGCACTTACTCTGTGTATGAATTCACCTTCCCTGCTTATAATGTTTCTGCCAAAACTAACACTGTGGACTTACAGAATGTTTTCTTCACTACCATGATATCCTCACAGCATCTTAGATCAAGGGACTCACTTCTAGAAAATGAAATGTGGCAATGGGCCCATGCTCATGGAATTCACTGGCCTTACCATTTCCCTCATCATACTGAAACAGTTGGCTTGATGGAAGAATGAAACAAACTTCTAAAGACATAATTAGGGCACCAGCTAAGTGGCAACATTTTGCAAGGTTGACACACTATTCTGCAGAGGCGATATATGCTCTAAACCAACATCCAACATATTGTGTTGTTCCCCCAATATCCAGAATTTATGGGTCCAGTAACTAAGGGGTAGAAATGGGAGTGGCACCACTTACTATTACTCCTACTGACTATCTATGCAACTCTATGATTTTCAGGACGGAGTGTCTTATTTCCAAAGGGAATATTCTTCCCTGGAGATACAAAACCAATTTCATTGAACAGGAAGTTAAGAATGCCTCCTGGGCCACTTGGGGCTCCTCGTGTCTCTGGATCAACACACAAAAAAGAGAGTTACTGTACTGAATGAAAATGGTGTGACTGATCCTGACTTCTGAAGAGAAACGGGATTGGTATTACATATTGGAGATAGAGAAGAATATATCTAGAATCCAGGAGATTTCTTAGGACACTTTTAGTACTACCATGCTGTGTAATTAAAGTAAATGGTGGACTACAGTATTCCAATTCTAACTACTAATTACCCAATGAAAACTATATGTGTGTATACATACTACTAATTACCCAATGAAAACTATATGTGTGTATACATATATATATTATGTATACACACTCATATATGTATAAATACAAATGCAAGTTTTCTATATATAGGTATATAAATTTCCCTAGTTTGGGTTTTCTAGGAATGATGTTTGGGTCACCCTACCAGGCAAAGGACCACAACCAGGTAAGGTACTTATGGAGATCAAAAAGAATATGGGCTAGGTGGTGAAGGTAGTTGTAAATAACAGTTATGATGACATGATCAGTCGAAGGAAAAAAAACCAACAAAACTCATTGCCATTGAGTCAATTCTGACCCATATCAACCCTATAAGGCAGAGCAGAGCTGCCCCTGTAGAATTCTAAGACAGTAACTTGTTACAGACATAGAAAGCCTCATTTTTCCCCCATAGAGTGGCTGGTAGTTTTAAACTTCTGACCTTGCAGTTAGCAGCAAAAGAGGACTTTAATTGCTGTACATACTCTCACCTTATATAGCTACATAAAATACTTTTGTTTATTTATAAATTATATAAAGGGGGTAGCGTGTGCTTGGCTGTGCACATGCTAGTTGTATTATGTTAGACACAAGTATGACTTTATTTGGTGATTATTTATGGCTATGGAGATATATGCAGATGCGAGGTTGATAAGGTGTGGACTGTGATAGTTAAGGTTTTGTGTCTGGTTGGTTGGGCCAGGATTCTCAAGGGTTTGGGCAATGAACACTTAGCAATCACCCATGTCCTGACTTAACAAAATGCAATCACAACTAATCAGTCATAAGCCTTCATAAAGGGGTAGGATTAGGGTGGAATATATCACCCTTACTCAAGTCACAGCTTTGATACAACTTTGTACCTGAGCCAACAGCCTGCCATGTTTCCTGGGAGTCTTCAGTGTCCTGCCATCTGACCCGCCAACCTTGGATTAATTCAGCTCTGCAGCCACAGTTTGACTGGCTGACCTTGTATTCCTCACCTCTATAGTCACCAGTCTTGCATCTTCTGGCTGATCTTGGGTTGACCAGTCCCACAGCTTTGTGAGTCAAGAGAAACCCCAGCCTATCATATGACCCAAGGCTTGGAACTTTCCCAGCCTTGGACTTGCCTCCTACAACTTTGGGAACCATTTTTTATATATAATTTTTAATATAATTTTTTCTATATATACACATATGGTTTGGGGTTTTCTAGAGAGCCCAGCCTATGCCACACAGGTAACTCAGCATGTCCAAACCATGATAAAAAATCATCAGAACATTTGTGTTATGTAACTGCCTTTCACAGCAACACATAAGCCAGCCATTCTTTATAGTCCCATTTGGGAGACAATTCCATGATTAAACAATCCTCACAGTTCTTATAATATCTGCCTAAATCCAGCTGTAGAATTCTCTCAATTTTTCATGAAAACAGAGAAAAGTAGTTCTCATTCCCTCTCTCTTTCCCTCTGGCTCTCTATCTCCAACTCTCACTTGATTTCTCACACGCATACAACAAAACAAAATAGGTACTGTTGCTGCATCAAAATCCTCAATCTGTCCTCCTCCAAGCCTAATATACTTCATTATATTTCCTTAAAGGAGAATAGTGCACCATCTCTGTTTAATTTCTTCCCTCCTAGACTACACATGGATAGATATTTTTTATATGCACATGTTCTCTGAGACAGCACTGATCACTCTGGGCTCACAGAATTATTTCAACCACAGGCAAGGTCAAATCTGCCATGTGAAGTTTACTACCTTAAAGTCTTATCTCTGACCACATTTTATTGCTAATACTTAAAAAGAAAAAAATGAAAAATAACTCTATAGAGTCAAGAGATTGAGGATTTGACTTTTTAAAAAAAATAAGTCATTTATGGGGGCTCTTACAGCTCTTATAACAATCCATACATCAATAGTATCAAGCACATTTGTACATATGTTACCATAATCATTTCCAAAGCATTTTCTTTCTCCTTGAGCCCTTGGTATCAGCTCCTCTTTTTTTCCCTCCCTCCCCCACCCTCCCACATTTGTGAACTCTTGATAATTTATAAATTATTTTCATTTTCATATTTTACAACCATCTGCTGTCACCCTTCACCCACGCTTCTGTTGTTTGTCCCTCTCACGTGGGGGTGGGGGGCAAGGGCATTGTAAATTGATTATTGCGATTGGTTCCCCCTTGCTCCCCTTCTTTCCCCACCTTCCCTTACCCTCATGGTATCGCTACTCTCATTATGGGTCCTGAGGGTTTATCTGACCTGGATTCTGAGTGTCAAGAGCTATTATCTGTATCAGTGTACATACTCTGGTCTAGTCGGAATTGTAAGATAGAACTGGGGTCATGATAGTGGGGTCAGGAAGCATTAAAAAACTAGAGAAATGTTGTGTGTTTTGTAGGCGCTATACTGCACCCTGGCTGCCTCGTCCCTTCCTTGTGACCCTTCTGTGAGGGGATGTCCAATTATCTACAGATGGGCTTTGGGTCTCCATTCTGACCCTGCTCTTTTGCATAGAAATGGTTTTTTGCTTGGGGTCTTCTGATGCCTGATACCTGATCCCATCGATGCCTCATGTTCATATGGGTTGTTGTGCTTCTTCTATGTGGACTTTGTTACTTACCTGCTAGATGGTCACTTGTTTAACTTCAAGCCTTTAAGTCTCCAGATGCTTTATCTTTTGATAGCCAGGCACCATCAGCTTTCTTCACCACATTTTCTTATGCACCCATTTTGTCTTCAGCGATCATGTTGGGAAGGTGAACATCACAGAATGCCAGGTTATTAGAACAAAGTGATTTTGCATTGAGGGAGGACTTGAGTAGAGGCCCAATGTCCATCTGCTTCTGTAATACTTAACCTATAAAAATATGTACATAGACCTATATGCATACCATTATATATTAATATATTTACATATAAATGTCTTTTGCATCCATACATCAATAGTATCAAGCACATTTGTACATATGTTACCATCATCATTTCCAAAGCATTTTCTTTCTCCTTGAGCCCTTGGTATCAGCTCCTCTTTTTTCCCCTCCCTCCCCCACCCTCCCACATTTGTGAACCCTTGATAATTT
>NW_022111324.1:76749437-76754591 GCF_000313985.2 Echinops telfairi
CTCTCGCTCTATCTCTCTCTCTTCCTCTTTTAGTTTGTTCACATGTGGTCTGGGCAGACTTGCCACTCTCCCTGTCTGTGTTTTCAGTGCTATATCTCTCTATTTTTTAGTACTTTGTTGGATAAAGAAAAAAGTTTATCCTTGTTGTGCCCATAGAAAACATGAATTTATTATGTCACCAAGTATTGGTTTCATGTTTGTGACAAGAATTTTCTATGTATTAGGCCTGATAACCTTTTCATTCTAATTCCACAAAGTATAGGGTAACATCAGTCACAAACACAGAAAACCACTTATATTTAATATGTTTTTAAATTGCTTTCATTCATTTTCATTGTCATGTAACAGCCTATTTTAACTATGCATTCTCCCCCCTCTTCTAAATTATTTTTTTAAAGTTTTATTGGCATGCAGTTTACATATCATACAATTCAACAGTTCAATTGTTCAATCATATCGAAGTCATCTAAATTCAAAGACAAAAATTTTGAAGGTAAAGTATGTGATGGTTAAAGTTGTGTGTCAATTTGGCTTGGCCATGATTCTTAGTGATTTAGCGGTTATGAAACAGTTAGGTAGTCATGCAATGATGTGCTCCTCCCCCATGATGAGATCTAACATAAGGTAGTTACCTCCATGATGAAATCTGTGGATAGCCAATCAGTTGAAAGACAACTTCCTCAGAGAAGGAGAAACACAAGGGGTGAGAGGGAGGTGGCCTGCTTCCAATATGCACACATATTCTAGCAAAGCTGTCGGGATTTTGTCCATCTTTATCAAGCACATTTGACTCAAATCAGTGGCCTCTATATTCCCTGCCAATCTTGAGATTCCTTGGATTCTGCAGACTGTGAGATAGTAGTTTTCTGTCTGACCTCTACAGCCAACAGCTTGTCATCTGAACTGCTGATTTGGAGTATGTCAGAAGGATCCCTTATGGCATAGCGAATTATACATGGGGTTGATAATCTACCATCACTCCATGAGAGAAAGATGAAATATTGACAGTGTCAGAAACCCAAGGGAGCAGTTCTACTATGTTCTGTAGGATTACCAGGAGTCAGAACTGACTCAGTGCCAGTGAGGTTTTGTTTTATATTTATTTATTTTTGGTTTGCAGTTACATGGCTCAGGAGAAGCCTTGAGCCTGATATCGCTCGTGGACTTGGGACTTGCCAATTTCTACAACTATATGAGCCTTTTCCTTAAGATAAATCACTATATAGGAGTGGGCTTCAAAAAACTCAAGGAAAAATTTCATAATTTTTCCATGAATTTTTGAACTCATCTTGCCACAAAGCAGCTTCAAAAATTCAGGGACATATTTCATTAATTCCCAACCAAAGACATACTTTAACAAGGATAATATACCCTGGCTATGTGGACATTGGCCTCCTACTAACCTTTATTTCCCATTCAGCTAGCAAATTATTTCAACAGGCATTTTATGTGCACCTCCCATGCAGCAGGTATGAGGTGATCCCTAGGCCACAAAGATGAGTCTGTACTCATCAGAAACCCTAGAAGCCAGCTAGAAAGAAGGCAAGCTACTGCAATGGTGCAACATGATGTGAAAGTGAGAGGTGGCATGGGGTGCTAGGTTAAATTCAGGCAGAACAGATATTAAAATTCAATTGGGTGAGTCAGTAAGTGCCAGAGATGCTATAGGAATCCATATGCAATGGGGATTCAGGTGGAGCAGACATTAAATCCAATTGCATTAATCAGTGAAGCCCATAACCCAGTTGGGAGAGAGTAAAGCTACTGTACTAACACAGCATGGTATGAAAGTAAGAGAGGGAAGGAGATGTTAATGGAACTCCAAGGGGAGTAAATACTAAACCAACCGGGTGAATCAATAAAAGCCTCTTATAGAAGGCAGGAAGGAAAAATGGTATTTAATATGGCACTGAAGAAAATACAGATTTTACTAGTTTGAATACAATGGGGAGTAAATGAACTAATATATATTAATAACTATGAGGCATTCTCACAACAAAATGCACTCCATCTGGTCCATAACAACCTTTAAAAAAATTTTTTCGCAATGTGTGTTCTCTCCACATTGTAAATCATGCGTGTGCCTTTTCAGGAGACCTCTCATTTCAGCAGGAACGGACAGCTTTACCCACAAGATTGCAATGTCTTTGTTTTTGGTTGTCCCCCACTCCACCTCAAAAAGAAAATCCTCAAACCCTTTCTGAGAGTGTCCTGCTTTGTTTTGCTTTTTCTGCTTTAAAATATCTGCAGCTGAACGAAAAAGTATCCAAGCATCTAAGTTTCAATTGCAGAAAACAATAGAAATACCATCCTAGCAATTTATGTCAACTGTGGCTAAATCTCATAGAAAAGGCATAAGTAAGTAAAAAATGTAATTAATAGGGTTCATTTCTCTTAGAATTACTAGTATATATTTAATTATGTCCAATAGTCAACTAATATAATTGAGTAGCTCACGTCAAGAATATCCCAGTATTGCTGAAAGCTAAGATGTAAGACACTAGTTGTCACCACAAACTCAACATTAGAGCCACCATGTGAATTCTACATAAGACAATCAATGGCCCAAAGTACAGGAAACCAGAATTAGAGGATTCGTTGTTGTTAAGTGGCATCAAGTCAGTTACCACTCATAGAGACCCTGTGCACAACAAAATGAAACACTTCCCAGTCCCATGCCATCCTCACAATTGTTCCTGAGATTGGGACTACTGTTGCAGCCACTATGTCAATACAACTCATTGAGGGCCTCTGCCTCTTTTGCTGCCCCTCTACTTACCAAGCATGATGTCCTTCTCCATGAACTGGTTTCTTCTGACGATGTGTCCAAAGTATGCAAGATGATGTCTTGCCATCCTTGCCTCTAAGGAGCACTCCAGTCATACTTCTGCCAAAATAGATCCGTTTGTTCTCTCAGGAGTCCATGGTACATTCAGTATTTCTTCTCCAGCACCACAATTCAAATGCATTCATTCTCCATTCTCCATTCATATGCATATGAAGCAATAGAAAATATCATGGCTTGGGTCAGGCACACTGCAGTCTTCAAAGTAACATCCTTGCTTTTCAATACTCTTTTTCTTGGGGGGGGGCAGTGGGGGAGATCTTTTTTTTTCCTCTCTTTTTAAAAATTTATCATTTTATTGTGAGCTCTTACAGATACCAAAGTAGTCCAATCACATTGAGATAGTTTATTGTGCCAACCTGGCTGATAAACACATGTGGGGTTAATTGAAGGGCAGAGAAATAAAAGGTTTGGTGAGTCTCACCTTTCTAGTTCTTGGGTCTCTTGCTTTCTGATGGTCAGACCAAGGTGCAGCTGCTTTAGCCAGTTCCCTGCTTCAGCTGGCAAGGCTGACTTCCTGCAAGACATCCCCAAGGAGAAGTCTCATGGAACTACACTGATACAGCCCTGGGTGCTGGAGCGGCCATGTCGAGACCCCTGCCAGCGCTGAGATGCTTACACGTTCACTGATTCAGCTTTCCTCTTGCAGTCGGCATCATAGTGTGTGTCTTGTGAGATGGAGGAGGACTTTGTGGATTGGTGTCAGACATATGGGTTAATGTTGGATTTATGGGCTTTGGCAGCACTGGATCAGGATATTTTCTTGATGCGCACTTAACCTTTATATATAACTCTCCCTTTTACATGAATTTCTGTGGATTTGTTCCTCTAAAGTACCCAGACTAATACACACATCAAGCAGTATTGTACAACTACTATCAGAATCAGTTTCAAGACATTTGATAGAGCCAGAGCCTTAGAGCTGGAGGAGTCATGTGGAGATTCATACTAGCACTGAGATGCTTCTACTGCCACTGGATCCACAAGACTTTCCACTCACTGACCTGTGATATTCCTGCATTCAGCATCATTGCATGTATTGCAAGAGTTTGAAGAGGAATTTATAGACTTCTATCAGATTTATGGGGTAATATTGGACTTATAAACTTGATCTGGACTGGCCTGGGTTGTTTTCTCAATATACAATTGCTCTTTTATATAAAGCTCTTTCTTATACACAGGTGAGTGTCTATGAATTTGTTTCTCTAGTCCACCCCAAATAACACATTATGGTACCAGGAGTGGGGTACCAGAGAAACAAATCATGAAGATGGAGAGTGAATGCTTGGAAAAATGGTAGTTTTTCTTCTTTGGCTAGTCAGAGGTCAAATATGGCCATACAGTTTATCTTGTTGTTTTCTAGAAAGAATATGGGAAGTTAAAGTTTTGATTCTTGTGTTTGGTTGTTGTCTTTGGCTATTCCTGTTTGAAATGGAGAAAATTAATGGGATCAATATATGTTTTGCGCTCAGAGGAGCAAAATAGCCTCTTGAATTTCTTTGAGACCATGATGCTTAGATAAAATTGCTGACTAAGGTCAAAATGGCTGACAGAATCCTGCGTTGGCTTGAGGCATGAACTTGACTGTTTTAAGAATTTAGTTTAGGATATGATTCTACTTTGTTTGTACTGATTTCTTCTGCTTTTTATTGTTGATATAATGATTGATAGAGATGATTGTTGGGAAGTATAAAAATAGAGAGTTTGTAAGCCCATGTGCCTTCAGTCATTAAAATTGGATCTTGAAATGGGTTTAGGACACACCTGCAAAGAAGGCTCTGAAAAGATAAGCACCACCCAGTGCTTTGGAATACTCAGGGCATTTGTATTTAAAAAGACTTGCCTAAGGGGTTGTTGATAGACTGAAGGAAAAAAAGGGAACTCTTTGGGGTTTTTTTTGTTTTGAACTACTGGTTTGTCCTAAAACTGGAAAAATGTGTAGCCATGAAGAAACTCCTCTCTTGGACTAAATTGTTAAAAGAAGCCTGTGATCAGGCTGAAATGCTTCCCAGGTGGCCACCTGAATCTACTTGTTGAGTGGAAGTGGGAGAAATGCAGCAAGAAAGAGATAGGTTGAGTCTTGCCACTGAAACCCATGGGTTTGGTTCACAGGGACTAGAGGAAAAGACGAGGTTGACTGATCTGTAGTTCATGACCTAGCACAAGGAGGCTAGGGTTGTTGAGAATTTGTGAAGTAACCCATGGTCTAAAGGCTAGGTGACCAATGGACAACCTGGTGAGAATAAGTAAGACAGGCCACAATGAGTTGAGCAGAATCCAACAAGATGAAGAGAAGATTTTTTTTTTTT
>NW_022111324.1:76755929-76790063 GCF_000313985.2 Echinops telfairi
TTCCCCTTGATCCTGCCCTACCAGTTCTTCCACACCCACCTCCCCACCAATTTGGATCGCGTGTTGTTCCCTTGTCCCTGGGTTTGTTATCACCGAAGAGAAGATTTTTGAGACTGTGAATTAGTGCATATTGCTGCTGATTTTATGGATGGCCTGTCCTGATTTGACTTTGCTTGTGGATGCAGACTCCACAGGGTTCCAACTGTAATGAAGATTCTTCGCATCAAAGATTAGGATTGTCTCCTCAGACCACTGAGTTGATGTAAGTGGGCAGTATAGAAATTGGATACCCAAAATTGGGAGGATAAAGGCATAAAGTGGCTGGCTTACAAACTTTCATAGGTGGGGGAATATATTCATAGGACTAAGGTGCAGGTGTTCACTTAAATGCAATTATTAAGCATAGAAAATTGTTTTGTTGTTAACTTATAGAATACTATGTTTAAAAAAGGCTTTGGCATATATTGAGTTTCATGCATTTTAGTTTTATCCTGATAGGTACAGATGTGATTTTATTGTTTGATTAGAAATTATGTATGGCTAAAGAGTTGTTTAAAGGTGTCAAGTTGACAAGGGGTGGTCTGTGGCAGTTACATAATTTCCTGTCAACTTGTGAAGGGGTGGAGTCTAATCTGTCAATCAGCTCACAGCCTGATGACCTCATTTGGAGGTGTGAAGGAGATAAATAGCTCACAGAAGGACAGACATACACTCTATCTCTGCTTAGTCTTCCTGTTGACAAGGGTTATCACATGGAGCCAAGCTGATGGAGCTAGAGCCCTGGAGACCCACGCCAGTGCTGTAATGCTTCCACTGCCACTGGATCCACAAAACTTTCCACCCACTGGCCTGTGATCTTCCTGCATTTGGCTTCATTGCATGTGTTGCATGAATCTGAAGAGGGATATATAGACTGGTATCAGACATATGGGCTAATATCAGACTTACGGGCTTGATGTGCACTGGGATGGGATGTTTTCTCAATATACAGTTGCTCTTTTATATAAAACTCTTTTTTATACACATATGAGTGTCTATGAATTTGTTTCTCTAGTCCACCCTGACTAACACAAGCTACTTGATATCAGCTCCCCTTAATCCTCTCTCTCCCCCAACCAACTCCCTGGAGCTCCCTTTCTTCCCCCATAAGAGTTTTTTGCCATATCTTACACAATCCCATGTATCAATTCACATATAATTCTGTTGTTTGAACCCATGTAGGGTTATCATACAGTCATTGTGATAGGTAGGTTTACTGTGCCAACCTGGCCAATAGGAACATGTGGGATTAATAAGGTCAGAGTTTGATAAGAGGACAAAGAGATAAATGGTTCAGAAAGGCCCACAACTCTTTCTCATGCTCTCTGGTGATCAGACCAGCATGTTGCTGCTTTAGCTAGTCCTCTGCCTCAACTTGTGAGCTATACTACCTGTGGGACGGCCAACCCATGGATCCTGTCACTAGAGCTTGAGGTTCCTTTGAGATCTGCTTCATCATGTTGCTGGTCTGTACATCGCTTGAGCTTGAGGCTTGTGGATCCTGTCATCTTGCATTGCTTGAGTTTGATATTCCATCCAGGTCTGCTTTGCTAAGCTCCTGAGCTGCTGACTGTTGGTGACCTGCCCTGCTGTTTGCTGCCTGTGGCCAGACTGCCTGCATTGCAGTAAGAAAGACTAAGCTATCTGCTTCCCTGACCTTGGACCCAGCATCCCTCATGAGTTGAAGGATTCCAGTATATTAACTGTTCCATGGAAGGGAGTTGAACTGAGCCCTCTGTACTGCTGTGCAGACTAATTAGCTATTATATTTCTTCATGCTATATAGATCTATCCACATATATAAAATCATAATTTCCCTGGTTTTGTTTCTCTAAAGAACACTGTCTAGCACAGTCATCAATGCTATCCGCTTTTATACCCCCCACCTTCCTACACCCTCCAAGAACCATTACTCCTGTCACTGTTTCTGAAGGGTTATCTATCTTGTCTTTCATGTACTGAATGATCTTAAATATACAAATGAACAAATGCAAATCTAACATGATCAATGGGGTAAAACAGGCTTTTCAGTACTCTTAAGAGGTCCTGTGCAAACTGAGAGGAATTACTGAAACCAAAATGAAGGCTGAACATTACAGTGGGAAAGTCATTACAAGAGGAAAGTCAAAGGAAATAGAGGAAAGAGCTAGGAGGCAAAGGGCATTTAGAGAAGTCTAAATATAGGCATGTACATATGTAAATATATTTATATATGAGGAGGGGGAAATAGATCTATGTGCATATATTTATAGGTTTAGTATTAAGGTAGCAGATGGACTTTGGACCTCCTGTCAAGTACTCCCTCAATGCAAGAATACTTTGTTTTATTAAACTGGCATTCTATGATGCTCACCTTCCTGACACGATTGCTGAAGATAAAGCAGGTGAATAAGCAAATGTGGTGAAGAAAGCTGATGGTGCCCGGCTATCAAAAGATATAGCATCTGGGGTCTTAAAGGCTTGAAGGTAAACAAGTGGCCATCTAGCTCAGAAGCAACAAAGCCCACATGGAAGAAGCACACCAGCCTGTGTGATCATGAGGTGTCGAAGGGATCAGGCATCAGGCATCAAAGAACAAAATATCAAATCATTGTGAATGAGGGAAGGGCAGATTGGGAACCCAAGACCCATCTGTAGGCAACTGGACATCCCCTTTCAGAAGAGTCGTGGGGAAGAGATGAGCCAGTCAGGGTGCAGTGTAGCAATAATGCTTCCTACACCCCCCTCAACCCCAGTCCTCCCCCCACCACCACCACCACTATCATAATCCCAATTCTACCTTACAAATCTGGCTAGATCATAGTATGTACACTGGTACAGATAGGAACTAGAAGCACAGGGAATCCAGGACAGATGATCCCTTCAGGACCAGTGCTAAGAGTGGTGATACCGGGAGGGTGTAGGGAGGGTGGGGTGGAAAGGGGGAACCAATTAAAAGGATTTGCATATAACCTCTCTGGAGGATGGACAACAGAAAAGTGGGTGAAGGGAGAAATTGGAGTGTAAGATATGGCAAAATAATAATAATTTATAAATTATCAAGGGTTTATGAGGGAGGCGGGAACAGGGAGGGAGGAGAAAAAATGAGGAGCTGATACCAAGGGCTCAAGCAGAAAGCAAATGTTTTGAGAATGATGATGGCAACAAATGTACAAATCTGCTTGACACAATGTATGTATGTATGGATTGTGATAAGAGTTGTACAAGCCCCCAATAAAGTGACTAAATAAAAAGTAAATTAAAAAGAGGTCCTGTCCCGCAGATTTTGCCAATACAAATGTCTTTTATCTCTTGACTGCTGCTTCCAGGAGCATTGTTTGTGGATCCAAGAAAGACAAATTCCTTGACAGCTTCAATCATTTCCAAATACTTTTCATATGCATCTCTTGATAGTGTGGGGCATAGGAGAAAAGCGTCATATATGTAACTCCTCTGTAATTCTGGGAAAGCAGAGACCAAAAATAAGGGCAGGCTTGGACAAGAGCTTGGGTTCTCATCTTTGTCCTTTCACCTACTGGTGGTTTAATTGGGGGCGAGTAAGTTAACTTTTTCCTGCCTCAGTTTAGAAACCCCCAAATACTGATAATCACATCTGCCTTATCTGGTTATTTGCTAGTGTGGCAGTGACCACAACAGTAATTGTGCTAGTTGATTTTATGTATCTTTCAGTGTGGTTGGGCATTGTACAGAAGACTGACCAAACACTAGTCATGATGTTTGCTCTCATGGAATCATTACAAGTATTTAATCAGCTGTCGTTGAGTAGGAATAATGGAATATAATCAATCAATGAGCTGTGGTCATGTAAGAGTAGGTTGGATCCTAAACCTAGACACTTCTAAGTTATAAAAATAACACAACAGGCAAAAAAGTGCATACACAGGAGAAGAAAGATAGCATGTGATGGTTGCCTATAAGCAAGTGAACACCAAGGATTACTGGCAGGCACCAGACTCAAAAGATCACAGAAAGAATCAACATAGCCGAGACACTGATTTGAGCTTTCAGCCTCTGAAATTATAAGAAAGCAAATTTCTGTTCTTTAAAGGCTTGTAGAACTTCTGAAATGGGAGCCCTAGTAAATTAAGACATTGATAGGAGCTAGAGTTCCTAGAATTCATGAAAATGAAGAGACTTTGGCTGAGATAAGTTATTTGCTCACAACTTTTGGTCAAAGCCAAAAGTGGAATGCTGCTGTCTGACACTGAAGTCCCTGCTCTTATACCACTCTATCTTCTATTTGCTGCTAGTTGCTCTGGGTTTTATACCTAGAACTGTTTTTCCCCTGTTTTTTCACATCAATCCCCAAAACCTCCTTTAAATCTGGCCCAGATATGAAGGAGAGGCTCAAGTACTGCAGTTTATTGTGCTAAGAGTTTCATAGTCCCATACCCTCTTTCTGATCTCTTTTCTATTTCTTTCACCCATAGCATTTTATCTGTCCAACAGAACAAAATAAATTCTGTTGGGCATTAGAGTTGAGTGGGTGTGTCATAAGCTTATGACTTCTTGCGATGGGAAAAGGAGTAGTGTCCTCTACTAATCGAGGTCCTCAAGGACAGAGATAACGTATTTGTCTTCTGATTTCCCCCACTCCACCCCAATCCATACCCACATCACTACCACCCGCAGCATCATAGTGCCTTGCTCCATTAAAGCCAGTTGCCATCAAACGGATTCTGACCCATGCTGATCTCATATGTGTCTGGGTAGAACTTGTTCCATGGTGTTTTAGTTCTTCACAACTAAATTGTCAAGCTTTACTTCCAAGATGCCTCTAGGTGAACACAAACTTTCAACCTTTCAGTTACCAGCGGAGCCAGCAGTGTGCCCTACCCAGGAACTTCCTTTTTAAAGTTAGTCCTCAAGAAATTTTTATTGAAAGAGGCAGATATTCAGAAACTTCAATCAATTACAAACCCACCACAGCCTCAACCAGATTTCCTCAGAACGGAAGACCTGTATGATCCTATGTGCCAACCAGGTTCTGGAAGCTTCTTCCAAAACTAGACAAGTGGTATCTTATAAGTCATCAGCTGACAGTGTGTACCTAAGGAATTCATTTGTTATCCAATTTTAATGCCCTGAAAGAAACCGAGATGAAACCAGACCCATGTTCCCCTGGTGGAGTTGATAGAATTTGCCATATTTACTCTGCTAATTTCCCTGGTGCCCATTTGGTTCTGAAAATGGTTTCTTCACCCCACATTGTTCCTAACCTTGGGTCCAGTCGTCAGCAGGGTCCAGCGCCCCCTTGTGCTGTGGTGGCCTGCCGTGGCCACTAAGGAGCCTCCTTTCCCTTGCCGCAGCTGCTGCTGCTGCAGCTTTGCCCGAGTCCCCACACTCTGAACAGACCTCTTGCCCCTATAAAGAGCAAGCTGCCTAGTATAGGAGGGGAAGCTCATGACAAAGGGAGGGTGAGGAGAGAGGGACATAAGTAATGACCACGTTAAGACCCGTTACCTCAAACCACCACATATTAGCGTAAATGCACTGTGCATAGGGTGCCTCTGGAAAATGGCTGAAAAGAAGCAAGTGAACGTTCTTTCTTTAGATTCCGTTTGCAGCTTTAGTCGTGTCGCTGCTAAATGGTCACATCCGTCTGTGGGAATAAACTCAGCGTGAGAGAAAAATTACAAAGTCGTGTGACTCTTCTCCCCAGAGGCCTGGAGGATCAGGTCTGGTGTTGCACACAGTAGAAATATCCGGGGTCAATCAGTCGTCTGACAGTCCCGTGGAATCTTCCTCCTTCTCACTGCCCCGGCCTACTTACTGAGCATGAAATGTCTGCATTTGTTGAAGTGGCCGTTTACTAAGAGCTTAATAAAACATTTATGTGCTCAAAATTCCTGAAACAGATCGAATGATTTCATTTTTCTCCTACTTACTTTGAATCTGGTAGATTTGCTGCCGAAATTAAGCTTTCTCATTCTTTTATGTACTTGGAAATGACAGGAATTAAGCTGTTCCCCTTGTCACACAGTTTTTAGACGGTGGCTAATCCATAGGTCCTACATAACCCTCCTATCGCATCTGAGCTCTAACCAAAAGACGAAAACACCACAAAGTCCAGTAAGCGGAATTCCATTTCCTTGAAAGAGTATTTTTAATAGCTCATCATTAGTATCGCCCAGAAACTGCCACCTCAAATTTAGGATTAGCTGTTTGCAATGTTTCTGAGTAAGACGCTGAAATACTTTTACCTTTGTTCGATACCTACTTTCTCCTTTGCCCTTGGCTCAGGAGAACGATGCAAAGGAGAAAGGGAAACAAATGAGGTCAAGCAGTCAGAGACACCTGTATGAAAGGCAGACTTGAGCTGGGGCTAGAGAGGAAAGGCCAGCTGATGGTGCTCAGCAACTATGAGAATGAGGTCAATGCGAGCGAAAAGAGACGTCTCCATGCTGTGGGGAACAAGATTTGAAAAAGTAACAAGATGATTTTGGAGGATCTTGAAAGTGTATTTGGTGAGTTAAAGTTGGCATGTGGACTTCTCAAAGATTTTTCACCCCTCTGCCAAGCAGCTTAGCGCATCATAGCATTTTGAACTATATTTTTAATTTCAATATTAAATGCCCAATTAAAACATTTGAGATATTTCTGAGGGTGAGCACATGCCAGATCCTCTGTCTGGGGCTGGAGATCCACAAGTGAAAATCTTGATCATTTTCCTCAAGAGATTACCCAAGTTATAAGTAGGGAGAGGTGGACATTTTCTTTAGGCAGTAGAATTACACATGGTTCTTATATTGTTCATAATGTTCTCAACTCTCAAAATGTTCTGCAAGAAAAATTATATCATGATTAAAACAGTAAGAGTGTTTAGGTAAGGACAACTGTATGGAAAATTGAATGTGAGCTGTGTTAGAAGGATAGGCAAACCAGTCTACTCACATGAGACTACCTCCAGGAGAGCTGAAAGAGGTTTGAAAAAATAACAAGACTGTGGAGGATTTTGAAAGTGTATTTACTGAATTCAGTACCTATATAAAATACCATAAGTGCCCTCCTGTCACTGTTGGGTAAGTATTGGACTGCTGATCACAAGATTGGTGGTTCAAACCCACTGATGGTTCTGAAGAACATTGAGCCTGTCTGCTCCAGTAAAGATTTGCAGCCTCGGAAACCCTGTATCAGGTCACTCTGAGTTGAAATCAACTGAATAGCAGTGGGTTTGGTTTTGGAAATAAATTATCTTACATAAAAATGACATGACAGAAATAAGAGAGTTTGGTAAATACGTAAGAGATTGCCCTTATGCTAAAAAGAAAAGAAGAAACAAGCTGGAAACCCTAAGCCAAACTACTTTTGAGATGAGATTCTTTTCAAATGTACTCAACTAGAGATTCTATACAAGAAGGCTCTGAAGTGATCTACTCCCAAAATGACTAGGGCAGTGTTGTAATATTCGGGTCCTTCCCATTGGGAGCTGTGCCTCAAGAATTAGTCATTTCAACCGAGTTGGTCCAATGCTTAGGATTCTTAACTCGCTTTGAGAAAAGAGCATTTGAAACCAGGGACTCCGTCCTACTTCCCTGTCTTCTCTTAGTAGTTCTAGGAAAGCCTATCATATGCGATCTAAAGCCTGGCTCCCTCCATTCCTCATGACTGGGCTAGAAGAACAGGGCTCTTTAAACACAACACCACAATGTCCTTTGGTCAACCCTGGAGTCGCAAGAGTGAAAACACCCCTTCAGAGAACGTCTCATTGGTTCTCCCCTGTCAGTGGCCCACTCACTGCACCCTTTCCCTTCTTCTAGTTGGAACAGAGAAGTGGTCAGGAGCTCAGGTCTAAGAGAAAACTACTTTAACTGAAGAAGACTTCGTTCACTGACTTTCTGGCTCCTCCATCTGTTGGCTCTGTGCACTTGTTAAGTCGTCCAAGTCTCAGTGATGGCTCAGCATTAGAATGATCACTTTCCATGCAAGAGACCAAGTGGATTAAGGGTTGGATTTGCTAACTGAATGGTTGGCAGTTCTAATCAACCAGCTTCTCTGAAAGATGAGTCGGTCTGTCTCTATAAAGATTAAAGCCTTGGAACCCATGTGGGCCACCTTGGAATCAACAGGTTTCAACTTGAAGGCAGTGGGGTAGTTTGGGATGTAAGAGATCTGGGTTCAATTCTAAGATGATGCACCTTATGCAGCCACCACCTGTCTGTCCCTGGAGTCTGAGTGGGTTGCAGGGGAGCGTTCTGACTGAGATGAACTGGGAAGAAAGACCTGCTGCTTTCCTGTTCAAATTCAGCCAGTGAAAGGCCTCTGATTCTGGTGTAAATTGGGATTGCTGGGAATCAGTAGCCAACTCGACAGGCGCTAACAATAAACCTCCTAGCCTGACTTTGCCCTTCTGTATATCTCCTCCTAATCAATACCGGGGCTTCCACTTCTACCTATGATCTCATTTAAAATTTAAACAAGATAACACCTGTATGCACTTTTAAAGGACTCATAATTCTACAAGTCTTCTTACCAAAACATGACAGTCCCCTGGTCAAACTTGTCATTTTATTTCCTCCGTCCCAGAACCAGCCACCCTCAACTCGATTAGCTAATGCATTGTACTTACCTTCCCATCTCAAAATCATAGTTTTTGAAATGCTAGGTCATTATTAGTATAGTTTAGGTCTTATCAAATTCGCAATAGGAAAAATAAAGATAGTTCTTGTTCTGGTCCCTCCTCCACATACACACTTCCACAAATCCGCTAATTTTTATTGGATTGAAGATCAGAGTTTAAATTATTATGAGCCTGAAAAGTAGTGATTTTTAACCTGGTTTAGTAATACCTTTAAAGAAAGAATTTGAAGTATGAGGCAGCATTCAGCTTATTAAAGAGTTAAGAGGTGGGGCCTGGGCCAGTGGCATTTATAAGGTCATAGCCAGGGATATTAAATCTTGAAATGTTCAAGATGTTGCTGTGCCTTGAAGAATTATCTCCCCAGTGTGTTCACAAGCAGTTAGCACCATTTACTGCTAAGCCATGTGTAGACCGTGGCTCCTCTCTCTTCCGTGGGCATTTTGTTTGTCTGTTTCCCTAGAGTTATTGGTTACCTGGGTGTTTCTGTTTTTCTCCTCTGGAGGCTTTCATGACAGTCTCCTTGTTCCTCAGTGGTCTAAGTTCACAATGGTGTGTTTTGCTCAATTCTCTTCCATTATACCAGTATTTGATTTCTAAAGGACTATTTCAATCTGGAGATTCCTGTATTTCTGAGACATTTTCCAAAGTTATTTCCTGGATGATATTTCTTTGCTATACAGCAATGTCCTGAACATTTCAAGATTTAGTATCCCTGCCTGTTACCTTTGAAATGCCACCCCCCACCCACACCCCCCTTAATGCTTTTACGGGCTGAATGTTGCCTCATACTTCAAACTCCTTCATTAAGGGTCTGATTTACTTCAGAAACTTATGTTATCTAGGTTTGGGAACTCCTGAATTTCTTTCATTTTTATTTCAACCCCTACCCTTACCTTCCGTGGTTGTTTTTGTTCTACTTCCAAGAAGATTTCCTCAAGTTTTTCTTTGAATCCTCTACTGAGGTAATTTTTGTTTGGTTTGTTTTGGTTTTTCATAATAACTATCAAGTTTATGCACGTTGTTGGGTAAACATTAGGCTAATAACTGCAAGGTAAGTGGTTCAAACCCACCAGCCACATCACGGGAGAAAGAGGAGGCTATCTGATTTCACAAACATTTGCATTCTCACTGTGAGCTAGAATCATCTCGATGGCCATGGTGGTGTCATCAGAGTTTTCCAATCCTAGAGATTCTTTTGCTTGTGTAGAGTCCAGAACAGTGGGAGAGTCTAGTGTAAAGCAAGGCCCTGGTGGCAGGCTAGACTAAACACTGAGCTGCAAGGTCAGTGGTTTGAACCCAGCAGCCAGTCCTCAGATGAGGCTCTCTGATTCCCTAAAGATTTAAAGTCTTGGAAATCCAAAGGGGCAGTTCTACTCTGTCTTACAGGGCTGCTATGAGTAGAAATAAACTCAAGGGAAGTGGGATTTGGGGACAATATAACTTAGATGTTTCTCTGCTTCCTCCATTATCAGCATAGAAATCATAACTGATAAACCGCATACCACTCATCCCTTTGTCTTTGCAGCTTCCAAATCAATGTTGCTATCATAACTACTTCCATTCTCCTTGTATTTACAAGTTTTGCCTTTTTATTTAAAGTTCTTTTGAATCATTTTGGTGGGGAGAAGGATGGAAGCAGAGGTTAATGGGTAAATTTTGTCTTCTACCATGTGAGAAATTCTGCAGTTCATTTTACATATAGCAGCCTGGGTGATCTTTTAAAAATTCAAACAAGATATTATTACTACCTTAAATCCAACCTTTCAGTCAATTTTCATCATCCTTAGCATAAAACCCAAACTCTTTATCTGGATTCCAGTTCATAAATTCCTGCATGCTGGAGATCACATGATAGATTTTTGCAAGACCAATGGCTTGTTCATAGCAAATACTTTCTTCCAACATACAGTGGCTGTACACATGGAATTCTCCACATGGAATGTACAGAAGTCAAGTTGACTACATCGGAGGGAAGAGATGAAGGAGAAGCTCAAAATCAGCAGCTAAAACCAGGCCAGGTGCTGACTGTGGCACAGGCCATCAATTGCTCACAGGTAAGTTCAAGTGGAAGCTGAAGAAAATTAAAATACGTCCAAGGGAGCCAAAGTATGACCTTGAATCTGTCCCAGCTGAATTTCAAAAACATGTCAGGAACAGAGTTGCTGCATTGAGCACAAAATAATGACGGCAGACCCGATGAGCTGTGGGAGGACATTCAGAACATCACTCACGAAGAAATCAAAAGGTCATTAAAAAGACAAGAAAGAAAGAAAAGCTCAAAGTGGATATCAGAAGAGACTCTGAAACTTGCTCTTGATCATAGAGTAGCTCATGTAAATGGAAGAAATGATGAAGCAAAAGAACTGAACAGAAAATGTCAAAAGGCAGCTGACAAAAGACAAACATTCTGCAATGAAATGCGCAGACACCAAGAGTCAGAAAACCAAGAAGGAAGGGTAAGCTCAGTCTACCTTAGACTGAAATAGCTCAAGAAAAAATTCAAGCCTTAAGCTGCAATATTAAAAGATTCTATGGGCAAAATGTTAAAGGATGCAGAAAGCATCAAGAGAAATGGAAACAATTCACAATCACTGTCCCAAAAAGAACTAGCTGATGTCCCACCATTTCAGAAGGCAGCATCTGAGCGAGAACCACTGGTAACAAAGGAAGAAGCTCAAGCTGCTCCCCAAAGCATTAGCCAAAAACAGGGTCCAGGAATTGATGGCATGCCAATAGAAATATTTCCATAGTCTGAAGCACCGGAAGTGTTGACTTGGATATGCCAGGAAATTTGGAGGACAGCTACTTGGCCAACAAACTGGAAGAGATCCATATTTGTACCCATTCCAAAGAAAGGTGATCCAACATGCTGTTCAAATTAGATAACAATATTATTAATATCAGATGTACGTAAAATTTTGTTGAAGACCACCGAACACTGGTTGCAGCAGTATATTGACAGGGAGCTGCCAGAGGAATTCAGGCTAGATGATTCAGAAGAGGCAGTAGGACAACAGACATCATGGAAGATGTCAGATGGATCTTGGTCGAAAGCAGAGAATTCCAGAAAGGTATTTACTTGTGTTTTAGTACTATACCAAGACAGTTGACTGTGTATAGCATAAATTATGCTATACAACTATACCAAGATAGTTGACTGTGTATAGCATAAATTATGCATAACCTTGAGAAGAATGGAAATTTCAGAACACGTCATAGTGCTCATGTGGAACTTGCACATGAATCAAGAGGCAGTTTTGTAAGTGGAACAAAGGAAGACTGCATGCTTTCAAATCAGGAAAGGTGTGTGAGAGGACTGTATCCTCTCACCGCACTTAGTCAGTCTTGTATGCGGAGCAAATTGTCGGCCAAGTTAGATATGATGAAGAAGACTGCACCATCAGGAAAGGACAGCTTTTTAACAACCTTCGGTATGCAGATGATGCAATCTTGATTGCTTAAACAGAGGAGGACTTGAAGCACTCACTGCTGATGATTAAGGACTACAGCCGTCAGCATGGATTACAACTCATTTTAAAGCAGACTAAAATCTGTGTAAAAAAGACTAAAATTCTTACAAATGGAACATAAAACAGGGAGAAAAGACTGAAATTGCCAAGGATTTTATCTTGCTTTGAACCACAAGCAGAGCCCATGGAAACAGTAGTCCAGAGATCAAACAACACATTGCACTGGGTGAATCTGCTGCACAGGACCTCTTTAAAGGGTTGAAAAGCAAGGAGGTTACTTTGAGAAGAACTAAGGTGTGCCTGACCCAAGCCCTCAATTGCCTCAATCTGCATTTGAAATTTAGACGTTGAATAAGGAATCGATGCATTTAAATTGTGGTCCTGGCAAAGAACAGCGAAAGTACCATAAATTGGCAAAAGAACAAACAAATTCATCTGGGAAGAAGTATAACTCTAAATACAATCTCCTTAGAGAGAAGATGACAAAACTTTGTCTCCCGTATGTGGAACATGCTGTCACTAGAGAAGGACATCGTGCTTGGTAAATTGGAAGGGCAGTGAACCAGAGAAAGGCCCTCAACAAGAGGACTGACACAACGGCTGCAACACCAGGCTCGAACATAGGAACAACTGTGAGAATGGCCCAGGACGGAACAATGTTTTTTTTATGTTGTGCACAGGGTCACGATGGTCAGAACTGCCTCAAGGGCACCTAATAACAAAAGCAACATAACCTGGACCCTGCTAGTTATCTTAATCTACTTGGATCCGTACTCAGTATCCATGGAAACAGCAGTGTCCAGAAATCATGAAAAGTAGCTGACTGGATAAGAATACATTACCCATCTAAATGCTGTTTACAAGAAACACACCTAAGACACAAGTACACCAGAGGGGGGGGAGGGTAATCAAGCCATTTTTGCATTGGGTAAAGGTATTGAAAAAGCAAAGCAACCCAAAACCCCACCCCTTTAAAGTTTTAAAAAGCAAAGATGTAATTTTGCTGACTAAGGCACATCTGTTCCCAGCCATGTCTTTTCAACCACCTCATAGGCATGACAAAATTGGATCATTAGAAAGGAAGGTAAAAATAATGCATAAAAATTGTAGTGTTGGTAAAGAATGTTGAATATGCCATGGGTTGTAGAAGAACAGCTATACCGCTCTTAGAAAAAAATGCTACTAAGATGCTCTTTGGAAGCGAGAGTGGCAATATTTCACCTCACTTACTCAGGGCACATCATTAGGAAAGACCAACAGCGAGAAGAGGAAATTATGTTTGATAAAGTAGAAGGACAACAAAAACCAGGGAAAGCCTCATTGAGACAGACATAATATAACAATTGACTAAAACATACTACTGATCCAGAAGATGGTGCAAGACCAGGCAACATTTTGTTCTGTTTTACATAAGGTCATCCTGAGTCAGAGGCAAATCGATGGCAACTTACTTTTTTTTTTACCTGATCCTCCATTCCCTCACCCGTTTTTTTCCCCAACAACAAACAGTTTGTTGGTATATCATTCACATATCATACAATTCAATGGTTCAGTCATATTAAGTAGAGTTGTACAATTATCAACACAATCAATTTTAGAACATTTTTTTCTTCCTTGTGCTTATCATTATTGATTCTTCAATTTCCCCCAACCTTTCATACTACGTCCGTAGGAAATTATTACTCTAGCTACTGGATCTATAGATTTACCTATACTGGATGTCATGTGCAGAAAAACATACAAAACAAAGACTTAAACAATAACAAAATAAAACAAAAACCTCAATAAAAAAGAAAGCAAAAAATATTATAAACAACTTCAAAATGGGCTAAAGGGGAGATCAAATGATAAGGTGTTACATTTAACTTAACTACATCTTCCATAATCCACTTAAAAACGCTCTCTGTCTAATAGCAAGGCAATTCACATTTCTGGAATGTGGTCAGAAGAGATTTACCAGAACCTTAATCCATGTGGGTTCCCTGGAAATGGATTTTAGGCTTCCAATATCATCCTTAGCCTTCAGCAAACTACCCTGTTTCCCCGAAAATAAGACAGTGTCTTATATTAATTTTTGCTCCCAAAGATGTGCTAGGTCTTATTTTCAGGGGATATCTTATTTTTCCATGAAGAAGAATATGGTACACATTTATTGTTTTATTAAAAGAGACATCGCACTTCCTGTCTGCTCTGGCTGCGCTGCAGCCAATAGTGAGCTCTGCAGCAGCGCCCGCGCTAGGTCCAGATTCCAGAGTTACGGTAGCTTCAGGTGGCCTTATTTTTGGGGAGGTCTTTTTTTTTGGGGGGATGCCTTATATTTCAGCGAGAGGCAAAACTGTAAGTAGGTCTTATTTTCGGGGGATGTCTAACTTTTGGGGAAACACGGTAGGTTTTCAGAATGTAAGCTCTGACACAGTTCCCTCCTTTGGATTTAGATTTTATTATTGGCAATCCTTAGATCGTACAAATTAGCATGCTTCTATGTGGACTTAGTTGACACCTCACATGATAAGCTCTTGAGAACCTGCCCCAAAGGCTGGCTTAATTAGAGGATACCAGTTTCATTTCAGTAATTCTCTGCACTATCTATGTATCACCTTTTTTTTTTACTGCCATCAAGTCAAAGGCGACTCATTGCAACCCTATAGGGCAGGGTAAAACTACCCCTGTCAGTTTCTGAGACAGTGATTATTTATGGGAGTAGAAAGCCCTGTCTTTCTCCCAAAAAGTGGCTGATGGTTTTGAACTGCTGACCTTGTGGATCACAGCCCAACACATGGCCACTATGTCACCAGGGTTCCTATATCACCCATAGAACTGGAAAATAGCCTATGGAGGGAAGGTTTGATGTCTTTGGGTTTCAGAAGGAACCCAATTTATCTTCTGCAAAGATAGAATGGAACTTTCTGATCATAGGAGGTTCCTGGATATGCTATCTCCATGCTATGGTGAACCACAGTATGACATTAGTCAACCCACCTCTCAAGCACTCTGTGAAACTACTGCCATAATGATCTCCTTTTTATGATCAACAGATAAGAGTACTTCTAGGAAAAGCTTCTGGTTGGCAGAGCTACTATCTCCTATTCTATCTAACCAATAGCTTGTACATCACACCTTTGCATTCAGGTACTGTTTATGGAACTTTAACTCCTGAGGCTGTGTAAGCACTGATCAAAGGGGTACCATTAGCTAGAGGAATCTTTCTTATAGAAGAAATAAAACATGGTCTCCAAGGGATGTGAATAGCCTTGTCTTCAGACGAGTGCTTTGGAAAGTGGATTACTGAGATATAGATAGATTAAAAGTTAACAGCTTACTGATGGTGTAGTGGTTATGCTTTGAGCTGCTAACCACAAGATCAGCAGTTCAAAACCACAAGCTGCTCCCCAGGGAGAAAGAAGAGGTTTTCTACTCCCATAAAGAGTTACTGTCTCAGAAACCCACAGAGGTCCTTCTACTCTGTCCTATAAGGTCATTATAAGTCAGAATCAACTCAATGGCAGCGAATTGGGTTTTGTGTTGAGTCCTGACCCACTTTTAACTTGTTCTAGTTTTAATTTTTTCTGATTTCTTTTAGACTGAAGTTTTTTCCCTGTGTGTTGTTGTTGTCATTGGGTTTGTTTGTTTTGTGAGATTTTCTTTATATGAAATCCAGTATAAGTAAATGTGGTAGTTACATAATCTGTTGTCAATTTGAGATTTAAGAGTGAAGGGGTGGAGTTTAGCCTGATAATCAGGTCGCAACTTGATGACCTCATATGGAGGCCCTAAGGAGATAAATAGCTCTCTGGAGGTGGGACACACGTACACTCACTGCTAGACACTCCCTGGGAGACATTACTGATGATGACCCTGATGGAGCTACACTGATGCAACCAGAACCTGGAGCTGGAGGAGCCACATGGAGACCCACCCCAGAGCTGAGGTGCTTCTACCGCCACAGCATCCACAAGACTTTCCACCCACTGGCCTGTGATCTTCCTTCATTTGGCATCATTGCATGCGCTGGGTGAGTCTGAAGAATTTATAGACTGGTAACCGACATATGGGCTAATATTAGATTTATGGGCTTGACTTGGACTGGGCTGAGATGTTTTCTCAATAGTCAATTACTCTTGTATATAAAGCTCTTTCTTATACACATATGAGTGTCTGTCTGTATTTGTTTCTCCAGTATACCCAGACTAACACAGTACATCTATAGAGAGGAACTAGATTAATAGCTCCTTAGGGTTGTAATAGGGAAAGTTGTGGGAAAATAGTGAGCCAATAGTAAGGGATACAAGCAGGAAGAAAGAAAATCATCTAAAATTGGTGGTGGTGATGACTGTACAACTCTTTTTAATATACTTAAACCATTGAATTGTAAGGGACATAAATTATGTGTCAATAAAATTGTTTAAAAAAATAAAGACGAAAAAGACTGGCTGTCAATCTGCCTCTGAAAGGTCATAGCCTTGCAGCCTTGTGCAGCAGTTCGAGTCTGCACACGAGGGGTCACCAGGAGTCAGAATTAACTTGATGACAGGTAACAACTCTATGTGTGTGTGATGGACCTAAAAATATCTACATTAAAATATGTGTGCTACTGTCTTTGAGTGGTGAAAAAATGTTGTTGGTCTTGTTAGGTGCCATCGAGTTGGCTCCAACTCATAGTGACCCTGTGCACAACAGAACAAAACACTGCCTGGTCCTGCGCCCTCCTCACAATTGTTCCTTTGCCGGAGTCCATTGATGCAGCTGCTGTGCCAATCCATCTTGTCAAGGGCTTTGCTCTTGTTCACCCCCCTCCACTTTAACCACTTCTCCAGGGACTGGTTTCTCCCGACAATATGTCCAAAGAATGTAAGATGAAGTCTTGCTATTCTTGCCTCTAAGGAGCACTCTGACTTCTTCCAATCCAGATTGATTTATCCCTTTTTTTTTTTTTGCAGTCCATGATACTTTCGATATTCTTCTCCAGCCCCACAATTCATATACATCGATCTTCTATGGTCTTCCTTATTCACTGTTCAACTTTCACATGCATGTGATGCAATAGAGAATACCATGGCTTGGGTCAGGCACACCTTAGTCCTCAAGGAAGCATCCTTGCTCTTCAATACTATAAAAGAGGTCTTGTGCAGCAGAGTTACCGAGTGGAATATGTCTTTTGATCTCTTGACTGCTGCTTCCATGAGCATTGATTGTGCATCCAAATAAGACAAAGTCTTTCACAACTTCAACTTTTTCTACATTTATCATGATGTTACCTATTGATCCAGTTGTGAGGATTTTGGTCTTCCTTATGTTGAGTTGTAATCCATACTGAAGGCTACAATCCATGTCATCAACAAGTGCTTCAATTCCTCCTCACTTTCAGCAAGCTAGGTTGTGTCATCTATATACTGAAGGTTGGTAGCAAGCCTTCCTCCAATCCTGATGCCACAGTCTACTCATATAACCCAGCTTCTCCGATGATTTGCTCAGCATATAGACTGAACAAGTATGGTCAGAAGATACCACCCTGACACATTCTTGCTTTTATACTATGCCGTAGTCCCTTGGTCTGTTTGCACAACTGCCTCTTGGTCGGTGCACAATTTCCAAATGAGCACAATGAAGTGTTCTGGCATTTCCATTTGTCTCAAGGTTATCCACAGTTTATTGTGGTCCACACAGTTGAATACCTTTGCATAGTCCATGAAACACAAGCATACATCTTCCTGGTATCCTCTGTTTGGAGCTAAGTCCATTTGGAATCAGCAATGATATTCCTGTTCCATGTCCTCTTTTAAATCCACCCTGAACTTCTGGCAGTTCCCTGTCAATGTGTTGCTGTAACCATTGTTGAATGACCTAAAGTAAAATTTTACCTGTTTGCAATATCAATGATATAGTTCGATAGTTGTAGCATTCTCTTGGGTAATCTTTCTTTTTTGTTCTGTAGTTTGAGCATCCTATTGGTAACCTTTCTTTGGAATGGGCACACATATGGATCTCTTCCAATCAGTTCTCCAGGTAGCTCTCCCAAATTTCCAGGCATAGACAAGTGAATGTTTCCAATGCTTCTTCAGCTTTCTGAAACATATCAATGGGCAGTATGTCAATTCCTGGAGCCTTGATTTTGGCTAATGCATTTCGTGCAGCTTGAATTTCTTCCTTTAGCACCACTGGTAGCTCATATGCTACCTCCAGAACTAGTGGACTGTCCACTAGTTCTTTCTGGTACAATAACTGTGTATTCTTTGCATTTTCTCTTGATGTTTCTTGCATTGTTCTATATTTTGTCTATAGAATCTTTCAAAATTACAATTCAAGGCTTGAATTTTTTTCAGTTTCACATATAATGAACGTGTTCTCTTTTGATTTTCTACTTCTATGACCTTGCATATTTCGTTACAGTATTTGCCTTTGAAATTTTCTATTCAGCGCCTTGACTTCATCCTTTCTTCCATTTGCTTTAACTACTCTAAAAATTTTAGCAAGAGTCTTTGTGACATCCACTTTGATATTTTCTTTCTTTACTGTCTTTTTAATGACCTTTTGCTTTCTTCATGAATGACGGCCTTGATGTCCTCCAACAGTTCATCAGCTCTTCTGACATTAGTGTTCATTGTGTCAAATCTGTGCTTGAGATGTTATCAAAACTCAGGTGGAATGGCTCAAGGTCATATTTTGTCTCCTGTGAACTTGTTTTAATTTTCTTCAGCTTTATCCTGAATTTTCATATGAGCAATTGGTGGTCTGCTCCACAGTTGGCCCCTGATCTGGTTTTATCTACTCATATTGAGCTGAAAAATTAATAGTATTTAATTTTCAGTTATGTAGATAGAGCTTCTAAAGTTTTCTTCCATTTATATGTACATGTTTAATCAATTTTTACCAGAATATTTATAAAGTGGATGATTTTCTAATGTAAATTAGCATTCTCTCCAACTGAAGAACTCTTGTGTTTAACAGGAGGCAATCCATCATTAATTCAGTGGTAGACTGAATGCCTAGCATTTAACTTGTTAGATCACAATTATTCTGGTGGGGAGCATAGAAGATTCTGGGGTAGGGCAAGAAGTTCATGCATGTCATTATTGTATCTAAATAGTGACTTCAGTAATATTCTAAGTCTCAGGTCTGAAAAAATAAGATATCCCTTTGTGAGGAAGCTAGGATTCTAGCACCATGTTCTCTGATATGAAAATATTCCTTCCTGGTGACCTAAGTATTCCCATCTGTTTTCTCTGAAAGGCAGCAGGCTTCCAAGTCTCCTTGAAAAAAATCACAGAGACCGCCCTTCTCTACACTTCCTCTGTGGAGTTAGACTTCCTTCACAGCCTTAGCCAGCATTCCTGCAGGTTTATGGTTACTTCTATAGTTATATGGCTCCTCTTCTAGACTAGGAGCTACCTGAGGATCCAGGCTGACTCTTATTCATATCTATAGCCCCCAAATAGTTAATAATATATTAATAATTGCTATCCTAAGTTTAGACAGTAACATATAAATCTATTAACAAACTTTTTTATAACCAAAAAACTAAAGTAGTCATGTTGAGAACCAATGCTTTTATTCTCTCTCAGTAATACTAAACTAATTAAAAACTTTTCACCACCTGTCAATTTGTCATACTGCGGGGACCTTGCATGTTGCTATAATGTTGAAAGCTATGCTACTAGTATTTCAAATACCAGGAGAGTCATCTGAGAGACAGATTTCAATTGAGTTTTCAGACTAAGATAGACCAGGAAGAAAAACCTGGCAATATGTTTTTGAAGAGTCGTCCATGAAAATAGTATGGGTCACAACAGAGTGTCATCTCATCTAGTGCTGGCAGATGCGTCCCACAGGTTGACAGACATTCAAAGAACACTGTGGATTGAATGGTGAGTTCAAGCACACCACGGAGCATGAGGCGTTCCATCTGCTGCCCATGGGTTACTCTGCATCAGGGCTGACCTGATGGCAACTAACAACAAAAATATTGAAAAACCAACAGACTAGACAGAGAATGAAAAATTAAAATGGCATATGTCTGAAGCAGTACATTTTATTTTAAGTATTTTGCATTACCTTAGGATAGTCAGGAACTGCTGGTGAGGGTGGAGTCGGGAAATAAACATGGCAGTCATAATTACTGTAAGGTTCGGCTATGCTAGATCAGCCTCTCCAATGGCAACTCCACATACACGTGGACACAGTAAACAGACATATAATTTAAAGGCCCACAGTCATTGGATTATCTCTTTCTACTTTCTCCCCTCTTTTCCCCTACCCAGAAATGATTAGAAGAGGTAATCCTCACCTGGGAAGCCATCAGCTACTGTGCAATAGCTGCAATGCCTTTCAGGATTACAGTCCTGCTCGTTTTCCACTAAGTGTAAATGCATTAGTGTGCAACCCCCTCCTGATAATTTATAATCCACCACATACTTTATTCACCTGCCAGTATTAATGTTGGTTTTTTATTTTAGAAATTTAAGAACTTCTTCTCTTATAATCTTTACATTTCACAAGGCAATCACTGATAACCATTCAAAAACAATGCCCTGTTGCAAGCGACGTATTTCCTATAGCACGTTATTTTTCAGGCTTCAAGATTTTATGACATTCATTTATTAGATGCATATCCAATCTAGCTCAAGCTCGTGTTTGAAATGTACAATTAGTAACATATATCAAGCCCTATCTTGAGCTTGGAGTTTACAGATGTATATATATATATATATCTTATCTTGTAAAAGCAGCTGTGGAGTTTTAAATGAATGATTTAACTTGATATTCAGTCTCCTGTTGTGAATTTTGTCCCCGAAGACAGTCTCCTCTAGATTGGAGAGAAGACTTTGCCTTCTATGCTGACAAGAGGACAAGACTCCTAGACTTGAGTAGAAGAGTAATGGTGCAGACTTCCTGCCCAGAAATTAATTTTCAGTTGTGTATGTTTTTCCTAAAGTCATTCAAGGCCAAGCAAGGAGTATCTCAACTTGCAAAAAACTGAAAGTAGAGCTCACGGTGCACATGAGTTTCCCAAGGAGAAATTAGTCAGGCAGTGTGCACATGGCAGTCCACACCCCTGTGGGAGACAGCACCTCTCAGTCTGACTGCCTGCTGCTCCTCTTAATTATCCACTTGCAGGAAACAGAAAAGAAATAAAGATGAAGAAAATCTGCCATTTCTTTCTAATACTGCTCCTCAGTACATTCCGCTTGAATGAAGACTAAGCGAGATTTGCTTTTCTTTTTCTGTCCCTTAACCTTCATTCACGAGACATGAAAATGGCAAGCGGCAAGCACAGCGAGCCATGGGAAATCAGAAAATCATCTCCAGTCAAATAGTCTAAACCCGTCTAGTCTCATCCATTGTGGATCTCAACTTTGACTGGAACGGTCTGACCAAGTGAGAGTGGAGGCAGGAGAATGCACAGAGGAACCAGAGGAAGCAGTCTGCCTACTCCATTTACATGAAATTTGCAGGGCCATAGCCTTTGTTACTTCCACCAAATGGCTTTTTTCTTACGCGTCTGGGTAAGAGATGATGGGGAAGACACCGACAGGATTCAGTTGAGAGTGAACAGGGTTAACCTCATTTTATTCCCAGGAGGATGCGATTGCCATCCTCCTGAGAATAAAATGAGCCATCTCAGAAGTGGGGAAAGGGGGATTTCACTACAAGCAAGGAAGAAAAGCCAGGAGTGAAGTATGTGCACTGAATCCCCGTATTCCAGATGATACCTGTGATGGGAAAGGAGCAACAGAGAAGTGGCGGAACCAAGAGCCAGACCATTAGACAGAGTGGTGAACTTCCCAGCTAACAGAACATGTAAACTAAGTGGCTTTGGGCAGAAGGCTAGCTTGTGGATTGGGCTGCTGCTGGGCTCTTAATTGGGGGAGCTAGGCTTTTTGATCTGTGGAATTAGAGTGGCGTGTCTTCAAATCGAGGCTTTTGTTGAAGTGAAACACCCTTTGGGAATTTCTTGGCAGCCCTAAAAGAGCTTTGTAACACTGCTCCAACCAGGGTAGAAGCTAATAGTCCTTGTGCCTGACAGACCAAAGAGCAGAGAGAGGTCTTCCTGTAGACATAACTGAGAAGAGGCTACATGTATGAGCATTTGTAATTGTTGATTTCCTGAATAAACCCCATAATCATGAGTATTGTCTGTGAGTTCTGTGTAAACATTTCAATGAATTATCAAACATAGGTGAAAAGTAGAGTACTAAGAGATGGAAAGTTGGTGTCCAAATTGCTAGGTAAAGGGGTAGGGCATCTCTGAGCCTCAGCCTAATAAAAATCAGTCTTGGTCAATACTGATATAATGATTGATTATCTTTCCCCTTTGTGAAGCTGGAGAAGGTGAGACACCACCCCTACATCATTCTTTTTTCAAAATTACAGCAGCAGCATTTTAAACGATTAAGTAGAGGCATACAAAATAGTAGAGATACCCCAGAAGGAGCACTTTTGTCAGGGAAAACATACTTATTTTGGCCGCATGTGAGGGAGCATACTTTTTGCAGTGTAAAGGTCATTTTGGGGCTTCATACAGTGGACACTCAAAACATGCTTTTGACTAGCAAGTAAGCAAATACAGTAACCGGAAAATGGTCTAAATGTTACTAGAATTGATTTCTTAACTACTTTCAGCTTGTCCTAGAATTAACATTCGAAACATCAATCTTGGTCCTCAGCACCTCTCTTTTTAAGAATATTACTATGGGTTTTTAAATACCCTTTAATTAGACCCTTAACTTACTTATATTAGAGCCCTACATGAGAGGGTACCTCCCCCCCCACCCCCCAAAAAAAAAGAAAAAACTCAGCTGAGTGGAGCTTTTGTAGTACACATTTTTCCCACTAGGTGAGTATCGAGCAACTCTGAGTTAGTGCACCCAGTGGTGTCACCTGGGCAGGTTCTCTCTGATCACAGTGAATTTTTTTATAAAAGCAGTTTCACTCAAATCTCATTGTTTTATGATGGCCAGTTTAAGAAAATAGTGTGCTGCTGTGAAATTTTGTTTCCTGCTCGGGAAAAATGAACACAGCTTACAAGGACAGCTCCATGGGCAAAACTCAAGGATCTGAGTGGTTTTCTCATTTCAAAAAAGGTGAAATGTCGATTGATGACAAACCTTATTCTGTCAACTTCCCAAACAGATGAAAAGGTAGTGCATTTGGAGTTCGTTCCACCAGGTCAGACTGTTAATCAAGCTTTCTATTTAGAGGTTCTGAAAAGATTGCCTAACTGTGCAACAGAAAAGGCCTGATTTGTGGCAGACCTGCTCATGCTGCCATCTCAATATGTCAGTTTGGGGCAAAAAAAGACATGCCTCTCTTGTCCCATGCACCTTACTGACCTGACCTCACTCCATGCAACTTCTTTTTGTTTCCACACATGAAGAGGGACATAAAAGAACGGTGGTTTGAGGATGTAGAAGAGGTGAGAAAAAAACAACGGAGGTGGTGTCACCAATCCAAGCAGTTTGAAAAATGTTTCCAAGAATGGAATCACAGATTTAACAAATGTATTAAGTGTGATGGAGAGTACTTTGAAGGTGATAAAGTTGTTTTGTAAAAAAATTTAAATACATAGGTTTGGGGGGAAATTCCATTTTTTGTTGTTGTTGTTTTGTGTGTGTGTGTGTGTGTGTGTGTGTGTGTGTGTGTGTACCCCCTCATAGTTTCATTGACCTCAAAATGGTAGCGTCAGCTCACCTATGATGAATACTGTGAAGGTACCCATGCTACCTAAAATTTCAAACAATTGTTCTTTAAAATGAGCTTGCCAGTCATTGACTATGCTGAGAAGTATTCAGGGAAGTCCCTGTCATACTTAATTTCACTGGCTCCCAGTGGTTTGGTCCAATTTCTGTCATAGAATAATTCCATGTATAAAATCAATTGGTTTGGAGTAGAACAGATTACCTTCAAAATGGCAATACACTGGCATGGTTAGGTGACAAAGACCAGATCATGAAAAACATATAATAAAATGGAAGATGTATACATTGTTACATAACTGCCAAATCACATCATTACTTACCTTCCAGACCATAGAAAATCATGGCCCAAGTTAGCACAAAATGTTAATCATCACAGCCACCATTACTCTTGAATCCCACTGTAACCCTCAATATCAGATTTAGTGCCCTGGAACAATTGACCCCAATGAATCATCACTCCAGCCAGAACTGAGATAAAGAAAAGCCATCTATTAGGAAGGCACGGTAATGGAACATCCAACAGTAACAAATGTTTATAGGCAACATTTATACCATTTTTATAACAATACAGTCACATGCTAGATGTAGGTGAGCTATAGTTTAAGGTACACAATGGGCCACAAGAACATAGTGAACAGACAAAAAGAATTCTCTAATTATCTTGACTACTTTCCAGATGACCACATCTTATCAGACATTATACAATCACCAGGAAAGCCAAGTCAACTTCAACCAGAATTGGAATGCCAATTAACATTCCAAATTCTTAACTCTAGAGAAACAGCTGAAGCACACGTTTGCAACCCAATGGCAAGCTATATGGGACCATAGGCAAAACTGATATAATTAAACAAGACTGATGTAAAATCAAAATGACTGCTGTGATGCTCACAGCACCCCAGTGTTGTTACTGCCAAACATATGTTGTTAATGCCCCAAATAGTCATACAGTAGATTTTATACTATTGTCATAAATGAAAAATGCCAGAGAAGGAGATAGTCGATAAGCAAGGAGTGGGTATATAAAATCCACATCTAGGGCCACCACTTAGATTCCAAGTTATGGTGACTCTATAGGACAGAGTAGAACTGCTCCATAGGAATCTGGGGCTTTACATATTTGCAGGGACAGATTGCCTTATTTTCTCATGTGGGGCAGTTAGTGGATTTGAACCACTAACCTTTCCATTGGCAATTCAACACTTAAGCCAATCAATCCAGATTATACCAGAGCAGGACAGATTCTAAATCTAATCACTTCTGAGTTATAAGAAGTGTAACATAGATACAGAGGCAACCATGGGGGGAAACAGATGCTGCATGAGGACCAACAAGGAATTCCCAGAGCTACTAAAAAGGAGATAATTGATATAATCCACTGGTTCTCAACCTTCCTAATGCTGCAACCTTTTAATACAGTTCTTTGTGTTGTGGTGAGCCACCCAACCATAAAATTATGTCTGTTGCTACTTCATAACTGTAATTTTGCTACTGTTATGAATCAGGTGACTCCTGTGAAAGGGTCATTTAACCCCCAAAGGGGTCATGACACACAGGCTGAGAACCAAGACCCTGATCCAAACTTCTAGCTTCCAGAATTAAGGAAAAATTAATTTCTACTCTCTTAACCCACCCACAAAGGTATTTCTGTTATGTTAGTGCTAAATGCTGTGTACATCATAACAAACTATGGAGCTTTGAGAAGAATGGGAATTCCAGAACACTTCATGTTTTCATACGTAACCTGTACAAAACTCAAGAAGCAGTTGTGCACACAGAACAAGGAATAGTGGCTGGTTTAAAATCAGGAAATATGTGTGTAAGGATTGTATCCTCTCAGCCTACTCATTCAAATTGTGTGCTGATCATATAATCAGAGAAGTTGGATTATTTGAAGAAGTATGCTGCATCAGGATTAGAGGAAATCTTATTAACAACCTTTGATATGCATATGACCCAACCTTGCTTGCTAAAAGTGAGGAGGTCTTGAAATACTTGCTGAAGAGGTTCAAGGATTACAGCTTTGGTATGAATTACAACTCAGTGTAAGAAAACCCAAATCCTCCCAACTGAACTAGTAGGTAACATCGTGATAAACAGAAAAAATATTGAAGCTGTCAATGATCTCATTTTGCTTGGATCTACAATCAGTGCTCATGGAAGCAGCAGTCAAGAGGTCAAATGAAGCATTGCTCTGGGTAAATGTGCTGCACAAGACTTCTTTAAAGGGTTATAAAGCCAAGATGTGACTTTGAGGGCTAAGGAGTGCCTGTCCCAATCCATGGCATTTTCAATTGCCTCATATGCATGTGAAAGTTGTATATTGAATACGGAAAGCAGGAAAATAATCGATTCATTAGAATTATGGTGCTGGCATAGACTATCAAAAGTACCATGAACTGCCTAAACAAACAAACAAACAGATGTGTTTTGAAATAAGTACAGCCAGGATGCTCCTTAAAGGAAAGGATGGCAAGACATGGTCTCATGAACTTGGACATGTTATCAAGAGAGACCAAAAGATGCTTGGTAAAAGAGGAGGGCAGCAAAAAAAGAAGGCCCCCAACAAGATGGGCTGACACGGGGGCTGCAACAATGGGCTCAAGCATAAGGACAATGGTCAGGCTGGTGCCGGACTGGGCAGTATTTCATTCTGTTGCACGTAGGATCCCGGTGTTGGAACTAACATGATGGCACTTAACAACAGGTGCTGGATAATTCAGACGTCACACTGATGATGTCACACTGATGTTCTAGGTGCTGTTGTAAGTTTCCAAAAAGCAAAGAATGATATTCACCTACTTTTCCCACAGAAAAGTTTTAGAAGTGTTGAGCAGGGTGACCAGAAGAGCCACATTGCAGCCTCTTCATCTCTTGTGCCAGTTAAGTGAATTCTGTCTTTATGACTTTTCTTGATAGTGTACAAATGGAGTGATAAGTGAGAGGGAGAATTAAAAGACATCAACATGGACGAACCTGATTACAGTGGAAATGGTCATTGTTGGTCAACGAATATCGATTCAACACAGAAGATGAGATGGGAGGGGTCGATAACAAGGACTTCCCTTGCCCAACATTTTCCAGTGTGGTGGAGCTACTGAAGTGTATGATATGTGAAATATATTGTTGCCAGGAAACAAGGTCCAGGAATGCCTGCCTGTCTCTGTTTCAGCCAGAGACCAGGTTGATTTGAGAAACTCTAAGTTTATAGTAGGGACAGTCTCACAGACTCACAGGGGCAGTTCTACCTTGTTCTATAGGGTCATTGTGAGTTGGGTTTAAGAAATATATATATACATATACATATATACATATATATGTGTGTGTATATATATATATATACTGAGATGTAAATGGAAGATTTCTAGAGTGAGTAAAGGCTCTAAGATAGTGGTTCTCAAGCTGAAGCATGTATCATGATCACTTAGAGAGCTTGTTAAACATAGATTATTGTACTCTAACCACACTTCAGCATCAATAAGTATTGCATGTGGCCAGAGAATTTGCATTTCAAACTAGTTCCTAGATGCTGTTGATGTGACTGGTCCTGTGAGAAATAAGTCACAACCAACCAGGCAACAAAGAGTCTAACAACTGCTAAGCAGTAGTCAAGGTCCAGTTAATAGCGAATACGACACTCACTAGAGGCCAGGCTCCTGGCGGATGGAATGCGTGAACTGGATGAATTAAGAAAAGGGAAGGGAGGAGGGAGGGGATCTGTTCTGGAGAGGGAAACTTTAAATTAAAGAAGTCAGCAAAGTTCGGGAAAGATTGTTGACCCCATAGTGCTCAGTCAATGAAGAGCCGGGGTTGTTAACACTCTGCCCCACCCAATATGTCTTCCAGGCTTGGGTGCCCATTTTGCAAAATTGACCAATAAAGGCCCTGCTCTGGCTAAAGTGAATACAGATTGGATTTCTTGAGCATTTGTCCAGTAAGCTCCCATGCTAGTCCATTAGTACCCTCATACAGGATAAGGCAGTTTGCCCTGTCCTCTCTCTGGAGATCCATCAAGGTATGGTTCCCGTCGGGGTTATACTGATCTCAGCAGCATTTCTCACAGTCCCTTGAAGCCCACTATAATCACCACTGCTCTAGAACAACTGAAGCAGAGGCTTAAAAAAGAACTTTCTGGGGAAAATTGGAAAGAGATTTTTGGAGTGAGAAAGCTTGGGAGTATGAGGTAAAGTTTGTTCCAACACATAGTGACCCACTCACTGGGCCCAAACACCATCTGGTGCTGCACCATCCTCACAAGTGTTCTTACGTTTGAGCCCATTGTTGCAGCCACTGTGTTAATCTATTTTGTTGAAAGCTTTCCTCTTTTGTGATGCCCCTCTGCTTCATTCAGCATGATGACCTTCTGCAGGCACTGGTCTCTCCTGAGAACAGGTCCAAAGTATGTGAGATGAGTCTCACCATCCTGGTCTCTAAGGAGCCTTCTGGCTATACTTCTTCCAAGACACATTTGTTTGTACTTTTGGCACTCCATGCTACTTTCAATATTCTCCATCAGCACCATAATCGAAACGTACCAATTATTCTCCTGTTCCCATATTCAATCTACAATGTTCACATGCATATGAGGCAATTGAAAATACCATCACTTGGGTCAGGCAGGCCTTAGTCCTTAAAAGTAACATCCTTGCTTTTCAACACTTTAAAGAAATCTTGTGTAGCAGACTTACCTAAAGCAATGCTTCGTTCAATCTCCTGACTGATGTTTTCATAAACATTGATTGTGGATCCAAGCAATTTGACAACTTCAATATTTTCTCTATGAATTTATCTCTATCACCTACTAGCTCAGTTGGGAGGATTTGCATTTTCTCTACATTGAGTTGCAATCAATACTGAAGGCCGCAATCCTTGATCCTATCCAGCAAGTGTTTTAAGTCCTCCTCACTTTCAGCAAGCAAGGTGTTATCTGCATATTGCAGATTGTTAATCCAATCCTGATACTATTTTCTTCTTCATGTAATCTAGCTTCCCTGATTAATTTCTCAGCATAAAAATTGACTAAGTATGGTGAAAGGATACAATCTCGACACACACTTTGTGACCTTAGACCATGAGGTATTCCCTTGTTCTGTTTGCACAGCTGCCTTTGACCCACATACAAGGTTCCACATGAGCACAATGAAATGGTCTTGAATTCTTAATCTTCTCAAGGTTATTGTGGTAGTTACATAATCTGGTGTCAACTTGGGACTTGAGAGAATTAAGAGTGAAGGGGTGGAGTCTTATCTGTCAATCGGGTCATAGCCAATGAGGCTTCTGTGTGAGCATGGCCTCCTCCTGAGAATTCTGGGAAATCCGGTATTTTCCTCCTTGGAGGTGGGAGACACTCTCTCTCTGCTCACTCCCTGGGAGACATAACAGCTGACAAGACACACGGAACTATCCTAGTGCCCTGAGCTGGAGATGCCACATGGACCTACCCTGATGTAACCAGACCTCTGAAACTGGAGAAGCCACATAGAGACCCCTGCCAGTGCTGAGATGCTTACAACACCACTGGATCCAAAGACTTTCTACCCACTGGCCTTTGATCATCCTGCATTCCGTGTCATTGCATGTGTTTCATGAGTCTGAAGAGGATTTATAGACTGGTATCGGAAATATGGGCTAATATCAGACTTATGGGCTTGAACAGGACTAGGTTGGGATGTTTTCTTAATGTACAATTACCCTTTATATAAAACTCTCTCTGATACACATAGGAGTGTCCGTGAATTTGTTTAGCTCTAGTCAACCCAGACTAACACAGTTATCCATAGTTTATGATCCACATAGTAAATAAAATACTAGTAAACATCTTTCTGGTATTCTCTGCTTTCAGTCAAGATCCATCTGACATCAGCAATAATATATCTTATTCCATGGCCTCTTCTGAATCCAGCCTGAACTTCTGGCAGCTCTCTGTCAATGTACTGTTGCAACAATTGGTGGATGATCTTCAGCAAAATTTAACATGCATGTGGTATTAATGATATTGTTTTATAGTTTGAGCATTCTGTTGGGTCACTTTTCTTTGGTTGGCCAAGTTGGCAGTAGCGTGGTATTGTGGATTAAGCACTGGATTGCTAACTACAAGGTCATCGGTTCAAACTCACTACCTGATCAGTAGAAGAAAAGTGAGTCTGTCGGCTCCCTTAAAAGCATACCCTCTCAGAAATCGTATGGAACTGCTCTACTCTGTCATAAAAGGTCCTTAGGAATGAGTGTAGATTCAAAAGCAGCAGACTTGGTTCCTTGGTTTGGAGGTGTAGAGTGGGGTTCATTCACATAAGGGAAAGAGAGTTACTGTGTTCAAGAGTTGTTGAGTAAGACACAAATTGGATAAATATTTTTAATAAATTTGTTCTGATTATCAAATATTACTTTTGCTATAAACAGTGGTCTTAGAGTACATATAAATTATCAAGGATTCACAAGGGTTGGGGATGGAGGGGAAAAACAGGAGCTGGTACCAAGGGTTCAAGTAGAAGGAAAATATTTTGGAAATGATGATTGCAACATATGTACAAATGTGCTTGATACAATTGATGTATGGATTGCTATAAGAGTTGTAAGACCCCCCAAAGAATGATTTATTAAAATTTAAATGGGGGGATGTTATGTTCTTTATCTATTATTGATCTGAATTGGGGATGCTTAGGGCCTGGCTACTTTTCTCAGGGGCCTGGGTTATAGCCTTCCCAACTGAGAACATCTCTGCTGATTAAGCTTAAAAGGAAGTTTTACTGGAAGGGCCAGAGCTATTAGATCTTGAATTTCCAATACACTAAATCTTAAATTATGTAATATTTTTATTAGTAGCATAAACTCTTTCACCCTGTCTATAATTACATAATATTGTACTTGCTTTTTTAAAAATTTTGATGATAATAAAAAACAATACTTCTTTTACTTAGCATAATACTTTCAAGGTTCATCTAAATTGTAGATATATCAAAATGCCATTCTTTTTCATGATTGAGTAATATTGTATTGTGTGGATTATACCACATTTTATTTCTTCCTCCATCATTCATCATTAGTGGACATTTGTGTCATTTTAATGTTTTCTTTATTATGATAAATGATGCTGTGAACATTCATGGACACACTTTTGTGTGAACATGCTTGCAATTCTCGGGGCACATGCACATGAGGAGAATTCCTGGGTCATGTGGCAGCTCTGTTTAACGTTTTCAGGCACTGTTCAAATGTTTTCCAGAGGATTACACGACTTACATTCCCACCAACAGTGTACGAAGTTTCCAGTGTCTTCCTATCCTCACCAATCCTTGGGACCTATTTGAAGTAGTAGCTCCTTGAGATTTTAGTTGGATGACTAGTGATGTTGAATATTGTTTCATCTGTAGAATGTCATTTATATCACTTCTTTGGTGAAATTTCTTTTCAGATCCTTTGCTCGATTTTAATGGCTCATCTATTAGAGAGCTGTCAGATTTCTGTGTATCATCTAGGCACAAGCCCGTTATCAAATATATGACTTGTGTTTATTTTCTCCCAGTCTATGAGTTGTCCGTTCACTTTCTTGATAGTGTCCTTTAAAGCCCCCAAACTTACAGTTCTTATGAAGTTCAATTTCTAATAGCATACAATTCTTTCTCTTTCTCCCTTCCTTGCTTGCTCATCCCTGATTCTGAGCTCTGCACCACACCCCCATCCCTATTCTGCTTCTCTCATGAGACCTACTCTGTAAATCTAATACATACGTTTAAAATGTGATTGTGTTACATAAAATAATTTTGCTACTGGGTTAATTAGCAAATGTGCCATCATCCTTAGATACCAGCGTCTGCAGCTGCAGTCTCAGTGATAGGAATTACACACTCTGTGACAGAGAGGTGGTATTCTTGGGAATTATTCCTGGATAAGTTGACATAGGAAGGTATCAAGAGCTTTCTTTACCACTCTAATCACAGCCTGTTGACAGTTCCTACTACATTGATGACTTGTTCTGACTTTGCCTACAAGGATTTTCCCTAGAGGGTACAGGAACCTATTAGTATTCAAAGCAAGGCAGCTGGATCACTGCTACAGATTCAGCAGATGGTCAAGGATACCTGAAATTATTGAGGATGTGAGGAACCTTTCGAGTTGAATCCCCCTATAAGAAGACATGCTGGATCTAAAATAGATCTAAAATCTATGGCAAGGAGGATGTAGAATGCCTGATGGGGTTTGATCAAGTGCATTGTAACTGAGAGAAATTACTGAGAGCTGAATGAAGGTTGAACATGATAGTGGGACAGGAGGAAAGTAAAAGGAAATACAGTAAAGAACTAGGAGGCAAAAGATATTTACAGAGCTATAAACGTAGGCACACATGCAATTACATTAATATAAACTATAGGGATATAGGTCTATGTACATATATTTATATGTTAAGTAATAAGGTAGCAGATGGACATTGGGCCTCTACTCAAGTACTCTCTCAATGCAAGAACACTTTGTTCTAATACCTGGCATTCTGGGATGCTCACCCTCCTGACAAGACCACTGAAGGCAAAATGTGGTGAAGAAAGCTGTTGGTGCATGGCTATTACAAGATATAACATCTGGGATCTTAAAAGCTCCCAAAAGGGTCACAAGGAAGGGATGATTCAGCCAAGGTGCAATATAGCACTGATGAAACACACAACATTCCTCTAGTTCTTTAATGCTTCCTCCCCCCATCCTCACTATCATGACCCCAGTTCTACCTTATAAATCTGACTAGACCAGAGCATGTACACTGGTACAGATAAGAGCTCTCGACAGATAAGTCCCTCTTATAACACGCCCCTCCCACAACCGGGGATGAGCAACAGAAATGTGGGTGAAGGGAGAAAGCTGACCATGTAAGATATGAACATAATAATAATTTATAATTTATCAAGGGTTCACAAGGGTGGAAGAGTGGGGGAGGGTTTGAAAAAAGAGGAAATCGCAGGAGAGTGGGGGAAGGGAGGGAAAAAAGAGGAGCCAATACCAAGGGCTCAAGTTGAAAGGAAATGTTTTGAAAATGATGATGGCAGCATATGTACAAATATGCTTGATACAATTGATGCATGGATTGTTATAAGACTTCAAGAGCCCCCAATACAATAATTTATATTTTTAAAAGAATTTTGCAAGACCAACAACAAAAGAGAAAGAGTTCATCTTGGAAACCTACATGGACAGATCTAGCCTAGCCTATAAAGTCTTTGTGAGTTGCACTCAACTGGATGGCGGTGAGTTTGGTGTTTTGGTATGAAACAGCGGTGCTCAACTTGTGGGTCGTGACCCCTTTGGGGGTCAAATGATCCTTTCACAGGGGTCATCCGATTCATAACAGTAGCAAAATTACAGTTATAAAGTAACAACAAACATAATTTTATGGTTGGGGGTCACCACAACGTGAGGAACTTCATGAAAGGGTCGCAGCATGAGGAAGGTTGAGAACCACTGTTATAAAAGGGCTTGCTTTGTCCTGCTGCTTTGAAAGAGATGCTCAGCTGCACCCCAGACAGCTACCTGAGCCTCTTTGATGGCTGCTTGGCTTAATGCTCTAAGTCAAGACTCTTCCAGATAATAATATAGTCTAAATGTATGTGGATACTCTTAAGTCTATTTAGCACTTCCACATAAATGCAGCCTCTCTTGAATTCCTTCTAACATTAACCAGCTGTATGAATAGCTTTGCCCTCAGGCAGAGTGCATTTGAGAGTAGATTCGAGTGATTCCCCTACCCAGACCAGGGAGAAGTAGCATATACCTTGGGGACTTGCCTGAGTATGCCCTTAATGGAAGTTAGGGTGCTAGGGTCTCATATTCCTGAGACATCCTGACAGCCTTAATCTGAGGGCCCTCGACCAATCTTGTAAATTCTCTTCTAACACAATGTATGTGTCCCAATTTCTGATGCTCGTTTCTATGATGGATTGATCTGCCACAGTCATGCTTTTGTGACAATTTCCTTGGCCCTCCCATGTCCTTTTTAATTCTGGTCTCTGAAAACCTTTGGTTGCCATTATGAGCTCATGCCAATGGTTTCCCTCATTGGATAATGTTTCTTTGTCTTTTCCTGTTTACGGTTTAATAAAAGCTCTCCTTAAATTATATAGTAGATTTGGGGTCTCTTTTGGTTTTTGTTTGTTTGTTTGTTTGTTTTATCTCTCTCTTTTTTTTCTTTATTTTATCTTATTTTATTTTTTTTATCATTTTATTAGGGGTTCATACAACTCTTATCACAATCCATACACACATCAATTGTGTAAAGCGCATTTGTACATTCATTACCCTCATCATTCTCAAAACATTTCCTCTCCACTTAAACCCCGGCATTAGGTCCTCATTTTTCCTCTCCCTCCCA